>NW_016909083.1:485992-539227 GCF_001483705.2 Eufriesea mexicana
TTTCCCTAGCACATCGCCGCAGTCACAGTACGTAAACACAAAATTTTCCGCTCTATTCCGCCTCCGCCAGACGCGAGATATCGAGTTACTGCCACATGGTTCGATACCTTTTGTCGTCTGCGGAATGAACGATTCGCCAGATGATAAATCTAACCGACAGATCAAACCGGGTACTTTAAAGCTACGTGTACCACGTACTCGCGCTGCCTCCATTAATATCTAAGTCATCCCTCTATAACTCACGGCTCTGACATTAATATCACCCCCACCACGGTGCTCGTCGTTGATATTTTATTTCTAATATTTCCCCATCCCTTTGTCCCAATGTAAGTATAAATCTCGCGGATCGAAACGAGTATTTTTCACCGCATTGCACGGCCAGGAACTGTTCTCATCCAGGGTTACGAACAGCCGCAACTCCTCCTCGAGGATTCGCTTTATTTTTACGTGCGTTTTACGAGATTCGCCGTTCCCGTATTTTCATCGTTATTAACGTTTATCCCGCATTATGACCCCCGAACGGCGAAATTCGGGCAGATCCGTTCTAAAACAAATTGTACCAGGTCTGAATAGGGGTCGCGCAGAGCCGAGGAATAATTTATTTCACGTACGATTCCTATTCAGTTCTTCTGAACACGGTCCCCATGTCTTGCATATTATAGCGGTATTTCTATGTCTCGTTTCAATCGTTTACCATAGTTATTGGAACTATACTCGCCGATATTTCGCGGTCGATGCAGTCCTCCGTGGCCTCGAGAACTCGTGCGAATTAATCTTCCGGGTTAAATAGGGCTGCGAAGAATGATAAATTGAAGGGTTCCTGTCTGAAACGATCCCTGTGCATTTTTTCAAGTTTTTGAGTAATAGCATGTCCCTGTAGTTGGACGTAAGTCTTACGACATCGTGAATTTGGGATTATAAGAGAGGATGGACTGTCTAAATTAGAGTTAATAACGTGTTAATTATGGAAAGAAGGTGAAGGTGGTAACATATTTTCTTACTCGGTTGAGAAATTGAAGCTTTATTAACCCTTTGGACTCGGAGATTTCTTCGTTGTGCAGATGCAATTGGAAGTTCTTAGATTTTTATAAGCTCACTGATACTCTTTATGCTAAAATTAAAGAAAGAAAATCGTGAATTTGCGTGAGAATGGAATAACTTTATTTCGATGTTCTGAATATAATTATCATCATCCATTATTTAAGTTATTGGATTAAAACAAACGGTGAATGAGAGTCACCTCTCGAGTGCAAAGGGTTAATAAAATTGATGCAGGTCGTATTTTATAGGTACGTGTCCATATTGTATTACTTGATTTTGAGTTTTGGAGAATTTTTTCGTGTCTTGGGTTTACAATTAGATCCTCGTGAGTTGGATTACTCCTGGTTTTGGGGAATTTTAGGTTAGTTGAAAAAAATATTCCAAGATAAACTCTTAATTTATTTAAATTTTGATTCTTTCTTTTATTAGGAGTTTGAAGTGTCAGTTGAAGTGTTGTATAGTGAAAATTTGAATCCAATAGGAATTTTATGGTATTTTTTTATTGGTTCTATAGGTTAGAGTGGTGTTTGAGTTGATCACACATTATTGTCTTTGTGATTGTAATTTATTCAAATTTTGATTATTTCTTTTATTAGGAGTTTGAAGTGTCAGTTAAAGTGTTGTGCAGTGAAAATTTGAATCCAATAGGAATTTCATGGTATTTTTTTATTGGTTCTATAGGTTAGAATGGTGTTTGAGTTGATCACACATTATTGTCTTTGTGATTGTAATTAAATATAAATTTGTGTATTTAATTAGATGGTGGGTTTAGACTATTGTGAACTCATCTGGTTCCTCGTTTAGACTTCATTTAGATTATGTTAATCCCCAGTTTTAGAATTTTTAGTTTCCCAGACATTTTTAATTTATCCAACTTTTAATATTATAACAAATTTCAGAATTTTATAGTATCTATAATTTGCTATTGATTTTATATTCACTCTTTTGTGTAATAAATCAATATTATTATATTAGATATTATATATTAACAGAATCATTTAGTATTTAAAAAATTAACTATAATATCGTGTATTTTAATAATAAAGCCAAGAAATTTGTATAGACTGTATTTATATTGCAAGTAAAATCTGTGATCATAAGCTTTCGTTGTTTACAAAATTTGTTTGTAATAAATTTAGATATCTGTGATTCATTGTTAAGTGTACAGTTATAAAGTATTTACCCAACCAGAAAATGTTTTTGCTTCATCGTTTATGTTATACACCATCATTTATCAGTTGGTTTCTTCATCCATAACTCTCAATGGCGCAGGTAAACAAATTAATAACTTGGTAAAAGATCAGTGAATTGCATTCCTTGTTTTCTTTGGTTATGAATAAATAACGCTTGGGGAATAACGTAATCGCGAAGTTTCATCTACTGTGCATGTTTTCCAACAGCTTAACTCGATCATTAATTACCAATTAACGATATTCAGAGTGTAACAAAGCTCACGATCTCGTTCGTAAATCCTTATTGTTTGCAACGAAGTAATTAAAAGCTTCATCGGGAGTTTAAAGGAGTTTTGGCATTATTGTTACAAGGTTCTTATAACATTTTACAAATTTATGTCATACACAGTGAAAAGTAAAACCGTATCTATACTACGTTCATTTTTTGGGCAGCCATAACTCTATGAGAAAAAATCATGTGTTAACATTTGTGGGGTGAATACAAACAGCAAGGCCTGTACTTTCACAAACCTAGATTGAATTTCTAGCTAGATGCTTTTACCATAGAAAACGAAGACAATTCTTGGCTGAAAAGACTGTAAAATTTCGAATCCTGGTTCCTTTAAAAAATTTTTGTCGAGGTCCGAATTATCACGAATCGAACCACTCGAGCCTTCAATATTCACGAATCTCCTAGAATTAATCTGTAATTTTTCTTTGCCAATACCATGAAATTTATTAATTTCATAATTATTTATACGAAATAAATGTAAAATTATTAATATGAAATTTATTTATAATTTTATTTGAAGTCAATGCATCCAAATTTATATAACATTATTAATTAATAGTGTAATTAATATTTGTATTTTTTATTCATATATAATTAACAGTATAATTTACAATATGGCAGTCTCGTATTATTTAAATTACCAGGAAACATTAGGTAAAATAAAATAATGTAGTGTGTTTTTAAGTGGTTTCTTTACGTATATTCTTCCTTTTACATCCTGCACGCTGAATATTGTCGCAATACTCGTTATTTATTGCCTCAATTTCTGTGTGTATATACAAGTATATAATACATGTATATGTATGTAAGCTGAACAAAGTTTTCCTGCGATTTCAATTTGCTCCTGGATCTCGCATAAGTTGATTAAAATGTTCGAAATTAATTAAGGAAGTTGTGTTTAAAGCGGATATATCTATTCCGGTTGCAATACAAACGTATTAATTCATGGATTTTAATAAATTTTAATAAGAATAATTACAATTCTTACCTTCAATGGACGTCTATGCATTTCTTTATTAATATAATAAATATAACATAACGTATAATAAATTGTAATATATTATTTCGAGAACGATAGATTGTACCTTAGTATAATAATTACACAAGTAGCAATTATATTACTAGTAATATAGCTAACTGTTACAATTTCAAAATCCATAATTTTTAGTACTATTGATCACATGATATTTCCAAACGACTGCATAATTTCGCTTTCATTATTCCTTTCGATGATAACCTAATTGTCAATACAGAAAGAATTACGATATTCCTTTTCCAAATTAGTAACAAATGTAATAAATTTACTGTTTCGAGTTTGTACGACAATGCTGAATATCAATGTTTTCTGAATATTTTCCAGTAGTATACAATAATACTATATATTATATTATACTATAGTAGTATATGATATAGTATTATATATTACACTAATATACTGTATAATAATAATAATAGTAATAAACTATTAAATTGATGTTGCTAAATTAAAGATATTGTTCTCATAATAATTATTTTCAACTTTAATTAACTGATATAAATAAAAATTTGTTAGTAAATGAATATTTTCAATTACATTCTGAAAAACAGGCCTACAAATATTAGAAAAAAATGAAAAAATAATAAGCATGAGATAATAATATGGAAGATAGAAAGAGGCAAAAGATAATTATCACTCTCATATTGTTTATGATTGAAAATGATACAATTTTCATATTCCTGAAAGCTGCATAAATTCATCCTCTCCTCCCACATCGTAGCGTTTCAGTCTGTTATCTGAAGTTCGAATTGCTCCAACACATCTAAGGTACATCAATATCGTTATTATTTCCGTACTCCGTTTCATTATTCGAAGGACATACGATATTCTGTACGATCTCATCGACAGCTGGAGAAGGTTCATCGAACTGAAAGCATTCACTCAAACCGGACTGGTGAATATAATTTTCAATACCGCATTTCCGTCTTTTGCAAACGGAGTCCATAATTGACCCGCTTATATCATATTTCCTAATTGGCGAAATTACGCTATTATTACTACTAGGCTTCTTAATTATTTCGTGGCTAATTTGCTATCTGTGCAAGGTCCCAGTCAGAATTCATGAAAACGATTCTGCTATTGAATTTTGGGTGAGAGTTTAAAAAGAATCCATGTTTTAATTCCTTTGTTAATATTATATATATGTGGTATCGCAGGTTGAGTGGGTCAAGCATGTTATCTAGAGTGCGTGCGAAAGGACGGATGACCGTGCGCTAGGATCGTGTAGACGGGATGTTTATGAATGTATCGGATGAAAGTGAAGACTGTCTTTAGGAATGCGTTTGAGTCTTTGGGCTACGTGACCCGCTGAGGGTAAGATTGCAAGGAGTGCGTAGGAAAGTGTGATTTGGAAAGAGAGAATAGGTATGAAAGAGGATAGAATGTATGGTTTTAAATAGGGATGCAAAGGCGTGAGTAGGCAGTATGTAGTATGTCGTAGTATGGTGTAGTATGTTAGAGTTCGTAGCAGAGAGTTGTGAAGAAAGAAGTTGTTAGCTGTAATGGTAATTGTATTTGTGTTGTTAGGTATAATTGTGTCGTTGTAGTCGTAAGAGTTTAGTTGATAGATATTATTAAGCCTTGGAATGTCGTGCCGGGATTTTGTTCAGCCCTTGATTAGAATAGACCCAGAAGACCGTTAGGGTCTTCTGGCAGCCAGATTCTAATTGCTGTTTTAGTTCAAGTTCCGTGTCTTTTCTATCTTCATTTTCAATGCATTTTCAAACAATTCTTTATTTCCCTCGGGTCACCGGACACGAGGCATTCTTTAGCCATTAATGTTAGAAAGCAGGCGACAGCACTTAGGATTTGGCTGACAATAGGCCAGCAAAGAAAGAGACCAAGCCATGTGCGATGTCGAGACTTTCGGAGCCATAAAGTAACGGGTCCTTCAGGAAGGATCACGAATGTGCGGGTGACCCACCAGCAACCCCCTTTGAGGGAGAGGCTTCCTCCACCGGCAGACCTGGTCGCGGAAGACGGTCCTCCCTTCTTTGGGGGCATCTGATTCGCGGACCGAGGGCCCACCCTCGGTCCTGTCAACCACCAATGGGAAAACCGATTTCCCTTTGGAAACCATGGGCTCCGAAAGATCGTGCATCGCACAAGTTAGTTAGGTCAGTACCAGTCAGTCAGCAAATAACGTTCGAAGAGTTCAGAAGAGTTAACCGGAACAATTACAAAATATACAGTCCACTAAAACACAAGTTCCTCAAGAGATTTGGGTCGTCATTAACCGTCGCCAATTGCGGTCGACCTATTGACGATATACAGATATCTATATTCGTAGTCTTTATCGTCACCGCACATTGTATGTTATATTTTATGGTTAATAAATAGTAGTTATATTATTTAACACCCACCCTATCCCTACATATATGTAGAGTCACACAGTCTCTACTCGCTGGAATACTCCTCGGAATACTCAGATTCTCAGATTTTCGATTCCACTCTCAATAACGCGTAACTCTCGCAATCACAACCTCGGTCTCAACTCTCTCAAGGACTACCTCAACTCTCTAATGACCATCTCAAAAACCTACTCTATCTTCCAGAACGGGCCCTTTTAAGCCCGTCTGGAAGGCAAAGGCCTCCCCCGAAGGAGGAGAAAGCTCCCTCCACGGAACGCTCTGGGGTGGAAGGGATTCCTCCTTCAGGTTAGTCTCCCCGAAGGGTCACCCACGCAGAGACCCTTCCCGAGAGGTGCCCACGGACGCGTCACCCCCGGTTTACAATGGGGAAAACCGGGATTGAGCGAGGCTACCTCACATGGCCTGGCCCCAACTTCCCTACTCGTCTGGCCGCCAGACGCTAACGGGACCTCTATACTTGGGGAAGTCTAAAAATATCCAACATATATATATAAATGAGAAAAAATTTTTTAAAAAATTGTTATTTAAATCAATTTCACAATCTCCAATATTTATTGTTACTTTACATTTTCTAAAGTCGTTAATTTCTTACACTGCTACGTCATCATACACTGTATATACAGGTAACCCTCTTATAACACGATAGATAGGTTCCTAGAAAATGCCGTGTTATGTGAAACCGTGTTATACGAGATCTAGAGCCAGTAAAAAAAGAGGGGTTACGTTTTGAAAACTTACTAAACACAAATTCTTTTCTTAATCCTTTGCACTCGGCGATTTTTTCTTCACAGAAAAATAGTAATTCGAAGACTTTCTGCCATAAAGTCGACGATATTTTTAAAACGGCAAATTAGAAGTTGTATGCAAATTAAAAGTAATTAAAATTATTTAAATTAAAATTATTTTGCTTCGATATTCCACACATGGGGTAATTGTAAGTTTGATATATTAATTAAAATCCATCTTTAGAATCTGATTAAATCGCGACTGAGAGACACCTCTCGAGTGCAAAAGGTTAATTTTACATAAACAATTTAATTTTTATGAAAAATATAGACGTATGTACAACACAAAACAAAAAAAGAACATAAATATTATTTTAATTTAACGCAACTTTAATTTAATAAATTTCTTCGTCGTCACTGCTCATGTAGAAGTACAGTATTGTACAAAAGTTTTTGCAAGTTTCTTATCTTATTATCGTTCTATGTTAGAGCGAAACCGTGTTGTAGGGGGGTTCCCGCAAATTATGAATCGTGTTATAGCGAAACCGTGTTATAAGATGCCATGTTGTAGAAAGGCTACCTGTACTTAGTTACATCGTTGTATTATATTCTATTATCTGACTCATTATGTGGATAATCTCCTAAGTGGATCACATTACTAATTGAAGGCTAATTAAGGCTTTTCCATACTTCAAACTATCTTGAAATAATGTTAATTATTATAACAAAAAATTGTCTGTGTTTATAATACAATATAAAATAAAATAATTTATATTTACAAATAATATAATTAATTCTTAACAATATCCATAATTTTTAAATATCACAGTACGTTCAATAAAATAATTAAATTAACACGAAGAAAACAAGAACTATTGAAGCTTGGGCTATTGAAACAGTAATTTACCCAATGTAACGAACAATGGAAGTTCAAATCAAAAAGTTTCTACCTTGTATATAATTCTCCAATGTATAAATGCTTCTACTCTATATACAAATCCTGTATATATCATCCTCATTACCAAAGCGAATTCGAAATTAAGGAAAATTAAGCAACCCAGTTGAGTAATTCCCCAAACGAGATGCAAAGTACCATGACGAGGACTCTAATAAGTTACTCGAGGTGCTCTCAAACAGACGTCAATCCTCCCAGTATTTATCTTGCAACCGACGCAACCTGATGGCCTCAGTTGAATTCATCGTGAAAGAGGAACGAAAAACAAAACACGAAAAAGAAGAAAGGAAAAAAAAGGAAGAAAAGGAAAAAAGAAGAAAGTTAGGGGACCCGTTACGAATTTAGCTGAACTTTTTCTATTCCAAAAGCCAAGGGGCCAGCTCGGTAGAGAAGTTGACCGAAAGTTCCTAGCTCACGTGCGAGGAGACTTCAAGTGGAAAGGACGAGTCGTTAATTTCGTCATTCGTCGCATCCCGCGGGCTCTGGCACGTTGTTCCTTCAGGTTTACAGGTCCTAACTTTTCGTCCTTAACTCGTTAATTAAGGACGAAAGCATGGCGGTGCAGGGAGATGGCTGGGACGTAGCCGAAGAAGCGAAGTTTTAATAACATTACCGTAATAATACCATCCACCCCTTGCTATTCCTTCTTGCAACGTGCCCTAAATTATCAAAGGATCCTCCGTTTCTATCCCCTTCCCTCGAGCAGTCCCCCATTTGTTTCACTCTCTCCTTCGACCAGAGTTCCAGCTTCGAATTTAGGCCTATTACTGATTTTCATTTCACCAAACGCTCATATCTACGTGAAAGGATGACTGGTGGATGATGGTCAACTGGAAGATAGAGGTATTCAAGAGAAGACTGAAACTTGGGTGTGTCTTTGTTCTATTTCTATCTTTGATCAGCGTTCTAGATTGGATTTGAACCTTGACCTAGCTTTGTATTCAGTTTCATTGAACAGTAATTGTCATTCACTTAACTGAAGTGGTGATCGATAGTTAATGGCAAAGCAAGGAATGCAGGTAGTTATCGCTAGTTAGAGATTTAGATATTTCCTTGTTTTATTTTCACTCTCTGCAAATCTTCCAAACTATGTTTGAATTTAGGCCTACTGTATGTCACTAGGTCGTTCTTGATTGACAACGATCAGTGACGGACGACTCTTTGAGGAGGTTGTGAAAAACAGACGAGTGCCTGACAAGTCAAAGACTAACTGACTGTAAACAGGTCATAGACTGACAATGAAAATGTTGAAAGACAGACAAGTCAAAGACAATTCGAAGACTCATTAAGAAAAAGTCGATAGACTGACATCGCGTTTTGAAGAAAATCAGGAGTTTGTTAAACGATGGACGTTTTTTGATTGGATCAAGAGAACAGTTCGATTTTAACGTGAACCAGTCATCCTGAAGAAGGAGGAACGTTCTTCATGGTGGTTGTATATCGTCACTAGATCGTTCTTGATTGACGACGATTAGTGACGAACGACTCTTTGAGGAAATTTGTATATCTGGAATTAATAAGTGGACTGTAAGAGCTATCTTGATACTGTGTGTTTCTATGCCGCGTGCTACCAAGTCTATATTTATAAGGACCCTTGGCAGTGTTAGTGGTGGATGAAATTTTAATAACAAACAACAATAACAATTCTTTATTTAATTAGAAAGATTATAAAACACTAATATAACATTTAAATATAATTAATTTCTCACAATTTACTCTATGACACGATTTCTCATTATTATAACTCAATTGCAACTAACATATCCGAAATCACTCACTTTTTTCTTTCTTCTTCATACATTACATTGATATACACAATTCACACACACCTCAATCATTAGACGCATACTCATTTATCATAATATCCTGAATTCATTACATATTGGAATCCCATGCATACTTGTTCCACTCATCCCAACACGTATATGCTTAGAAATCTATGTAACCACTACCACAGGCAGGTCTATGTATGTTGCTATTGGATGATATGAATAGTGGAGTTTTCGAATTTGAGATGCAAGAATAGGGGTTACAGACGGTTTTTTGGGAAAACGAACTGAATTATTGCCCCATACTCCATGTACTTGGTGTATATGGTGGCCAAGTGTTAATGTGCTAAGGTGTTTTACCTGGGATACTGGGTAGACAATGATGGATAGATAGAATGCTAATTATTGTGCATATGGATGGATGACAGGATAGAATAAAGAAGTTTGCTATGAGAAATTCGAAATTTGAATATGTTTCCATTTTATTTTTCCTTTTGAGGAATATTCCACACCTCTAGATGTAGCTCTAATTACTATGAGTTCTTATTCAATTACACTTTTGTCCAACGTTCTAAAGCTTGCAGTGCTCATACTTAGCCTACCTTTGACTCTAGTTTCACTGATCGTGTAATTAACTATTGTGTAGCTGGGATGGTGAATAGATGATAGCAGACCAAAAAATATAGTTTGAGATTTAGATATTTCCTCATTTTATTTTCCCTTTTGACGAATATTCTACGCCATTTTGTAGTCTAAGTCTATTATTAATTTTAATGTCACCCAATATTTAATCGATTTAACTATTGCAAACATCGAAAAGTAACTGGTGGATTATATTAATTTATTGTCTTGCTATTTAATTATTTTACCAATGCTAACTTGCGTCAAATGCAAATGTCATAGAAGCCAATCAATGCACAGAGGTATACGCGAGTAACTCGAAGCTTGGATATTCCCTGATCGTTTGCAGAAAGAAGGAAACAGGGATGTTATGCGAGGCAGGTATCCTGATGGTAATTTACCTTGTTTCAAGGATCGCGCGATATTCATCGGACGTGAAATTTCTGTTGTCACTCGTTCGACCTATTGTTAGAATTTCGAACTGATCTACCTATCGAACCGTGGGTATATCGGATTAACAAGTGTACCGTACATTCGCGACGAATTTCGTGCATGGAAATTGTATTGACGATAAAGGGGAAGAGAAGAGAGTAGTTTCGTTCGATTTGTGGTAGACGGAGACGGTGTAATTGCAATTGGAGGAAGTGGATCAGTTTCTATTTGACAGTTAAAAAGAAACGAATAAGAATCTGTTTTTCTGGCAGTTTTCATTTAAAAGAGTCGATTTCGCAAATTTTTTTAATATTCGTAATAATAAAAATTCAACAATTAAATTACTAGAACTCTTGACTTGAAATATCACCTAAATATAATTCTATGTCTATAAATAATTATACATCTATAAATGTAATCTAAATATAGTATAATTATAATATAAATTAATATAGTATTATACGAAATTAATATTTAAATATACATAATAATAATTAAATACTATTGTAGAGATAATTAAATATATGGACCATTTATTTTGAAAGTGGTGCAAGTCTAGTTTCTGCTGTTTCGAGAAAATTGAAGGTTAGCATATTTGTCAATTAAAAAATATAGGTTAATTATGTCACGTCTAGTAATGTTTCTACTAATTTATCAATATGTATTTTGATTATGTAAATTTCTTTTAGGCGAATTGAACTAAAATAATGTATATTTACGGACTGCAAGTGGACTTACACCACTTTCATAATTAGTCAATTGTGAAAATCATTTAATTTCAATATTGAAAAATTAAATTACTTAAAATATATTTCGTACAAATCCAATTTTGTTTATAAATAATAAGGAGAAATAAAATAGGAGTAGTATTTTTTATTTTTAAAGTTAATTATGTTTATATATTGTCAAACTTGACACAAGATATTGGTATTATTTATTTATGCTCTTCATGTGGCAGTGTTTTGAAATATTCACGATGCACAGTAGGTATATAAGGTAATAATTACTGCATATCCTTATATTTTTCGTATGTAATAGGCCTTGCATCGTGATACAAAGGCGCCAAAGCGATTTTTTCAAATTTTGGCGGTCTTCCCCGACATGCAGGTGATAAATCTAGAGTCTTAAGTTCTATGCTCTCCATTGATGTTCTCAAATGTCATAAAATAATATTGATTTACTATTTCCTCTTACCTATATCACTATCTGATGTTAATATGAAATTATCCATTTTAGGAGGAAAATAAAATAAGTAACCAAAAATAGTAACTTTCGACACGTGAAATAAAACAAACGTAGTTACCAGTGGCTGCTGATACCGCCATCTCTCTATAGAAATTAGACTTACACCACTTTCATAATCAGTGGTTACGCAATTGCTTTTATGAGCCAATTTTAAATTAGACAAAGCATTGGCAATTTTTAAGATATTAAATACTAACTAGTTATAAATAAAAAGTTTACACTAAATTAAGCATAAATTACGTGATATCTCATTTTTTAAAGAAATGGACTTACACCACTTTCAAAATAAACGGTCCATATATGTATACTTATCTAAATGATTTGTTATTTGAATAAAAGTCAATGTTATTTTTGTCTTAACAATGTTTGGATAATCATAAATATTAATTTATTGAAATAAGTTATTCATTTCATAGTTATAACATACATGTTTGTTGAATAATTTGGGAATAAAAGAGTTAACATGGAATATTTCTCAATTTCATCGCGTAATACACAAGTTTTATCATAAATCAGCTCTTTGAATATCCTGTCAGCCCATCATCCCTGTATCAGAAGCCACCTAGCCAGCCAACAGTTCTAGATCCTCACTCAGACTTTTCATATGCATTTGCCTTCACCACCACTTTTGCAACTGACCATTGCAAATATCTTCAACGTGATTCATCAATCACATCAGCCTCACATCGTGCGAGGTTGGTGTAAACAGGAAGTTCAAATCCATGATCGATAGATTCAGGTTTCAACCAACCGAGGTTTAGCGTACTCTCAGACCAAGGATGTTAGAATCAGTAGCAGCCCAGCCCTCCTGGAAGTTGTTCTGCTACTTTCATCAACGTCCCAGTGCTTCTACGTTAATTTTTATCAGACAACTCGTATTAGTGCTCATCATAGTATTGGTATTACTTTGCAGACTGATCTCTTAGCCTTCTTTGTTCAGAAAATATATAACGAATTACGTGAATGTAATAAGAGAACAATATTTTCAGATTGTATATAGAGTATCTTTTGGTTACTGTAAATCGTTGTATTTTATACAGTTTTCATTTTTATTTGCGAATAAAATGAACAGATAACGGTATGTGTGAAATTTGATAAGAATCAATGTAGCTTCATTTCAAACTTCCAGAATAATTTTATTACTGTTCACAGAATTAATATTATTATGCGAATTTATATCGTGTTATTATCAGAGTGCTGAAAAGGTGTAATTAGAAACAATAAGACGTCATATTTAATATTATAATTAAATATATTAAAACCATTCATACTCAGTCATAGTGACTCTGACTATCAATTCTATTCACATGCTACTCGAATTTTACTATTTCACTCACGTACCCTCCATATAATATAGTGGTGTCTGGATATATGACCAGTATTTAGATACCACATCTGGTTATATATCGAGACATGAATTTTCAAGAATTGATAAGAACCATTCGTGTATCAAATATGATCGAAAGTAACAGAAATAAGTAGACAAATAGAAGTAAAATACAACAGGTATTTTATGTTACTATAATTACTATAATAAGATTATACAGTATTACTATAGTAAGATTATACAGTCAGATCATTTCATAGTTTTACTAATTAACCTTTTGTACTCTGGTGGCGCCACTGTAACGAGATTATTAAGCTGTAATTTATTATTTGCTTCTTTTTCCACTAATAAAAATGAATGAAGTCTACCCTGTAAAGAAACTCGCGGATGATTTTAATTATTTTTTTTTTCTTTTTTTTAGAATAAAAATTTTAATTACAGAATTTTTTCCATTATCCCAATCTTTTTAGAGTCACTGATCGACCCAAGTGAAAATGCATGGAGTGCAAAGGGTTAATTGTTTAGGCTAGTTCTTGCAAGAACATGCTTAAAATACCTTATGAAAGTGGGGTGTTCATTTACCTGTATATTATTATATATCGACCATTTTAAAGGCTATACTAATTAAAAATAGTTTAATATCTAGTTTAAATTTATTTACCACACAGCTATGCAAGGAAATAAATATCTAAGTTCTGACATTATATAAAAGATTTCTATTTCGAAACATGCATAATTTTTGAATTAAATATAAATAACAGTATGCTCGCTACACCTAATTTCAATGAAAAACTTGGAAGACTTTCAGCTGAGAATCTCTGATTTATAAAGCAAGCTTCACATTTGGAGGGTAGATATAAATGGATTAAACCAAGCTATATACAACAACGTTCAGTCACATGCACCTAAAATCTAGAATAGTCAAACATTCTTCCCCCATACCCTAACCTCAAACACTCGATCCATCCACTCACCTCTAACTCCCGAAAACACAAGCATTCGCGACAAGCAACCACTCCAAATCCCCATTCTCACGTTATCTTTCCTCAAAATGTATCGACAAATTGAACCAACCAAGCTCGCTAATGTACACTGAGTAAAGTGTCAAGTGGACCAGACTAGTCTGCGCGTCTAATGCAACAGAGTGAGAGAGCTTCGTGGAGCAACAGCCTATCTTTCCAAGTCAGAACTAGCTATTCCAAACAATACCAGTGGTATTATTCCATAAACCTCTATTGAATCCGCTCGTTTGAAAGAGAAAGCAAGGAGGAGCGCCGATGAAGAGAGAAAAAGGGGTGGCATTCGGCCCCATGGAGATCCCGTGGAGGTGGCGGGCGCTATCAAGGGCCATCGGCGAAAAAGAAAGACGAGGAAGAAAGGGAAAAGGAACGTAAACGCCGAGATTGTCGTGGCTCGCAGCTGTGACAGAGGCTGCAGCTGCAAACTTTTGCATCTGGGCCAGGTGATGCTGCGCGGGGCCCCGGGCACTCGCAGGGATTCAGCCTTTATTGTCCCACTTTTGCAATTAGCCAGGCCGAAAGGAAAGCCATCTCGTATCAACAGGTAACTTCCTGGTATTGCACCACCCTAGCCGGTATCTTTGATAGGGACAAAAACGGAGCAGCTAATTGCACCGTCCGCAATGAAACAACGGTTACTTTGTTACCCGACCCTTGGCCCCTACCTACTTTCTTGCTAATTGAAAATCCTCGTTTCGCGAAATTCGATAGTATATCGCGCTACCACGAAATCCCGTTGCGTCTTTTAGAAACTGATAGTGCGAAGTGGTAAGAGGATTCCTATGTAATTACTTTTTTTTATTGGCTTATCATTTTTGGAAATTTATTTAAGATCGTTGTAAATTTGGACGCTTTGTACTTGTACCTGATTATCGCAATTTTGTTGCTTCGAGAGTATATAGTAATTGGTAGATAAGTAAATTGTGCAGTGAGTCTCTGGATTATATACCGGGTGTAGTAGGTTTTATAGACAATTTTGATAGAAAATTTTATATAGTGGTATAGTATAAAATTTTTGTATAGTGGAATAATTAAATAGGGTGTGACTATTTGTGAAAAAATAATTCGGAAATATGCAATAAGCTTTTTTCATGTGATACTTCGTTTTCGAGGAAAGTGATTTTTAATATGCAGGAGACGTGACCATATGATATTTCTGCTTATAATATTTGTAATATTTTTACTTATATTTGTGTTTGTTGGATTGGGTAATTGTTGTATGATATTTTGTTTATTGTATATGGAATTTTATTATTTTTTAAATTATTGAAATTATTTTCTGAGATTTCTTTTCTTTTTCTAGAATATACAATTTTGATTCTCGTATTTAATATTGAATCTTTGCAAACATTTTCTAGCCTGGTCTGATATTTTATTTTGTAAATAAACCAAGACCATTTTTCCTTCTTAGTATCGGATATTTATAATTTTTAAAGATATTCAAAATATAATTAAATGCACGCCTATACGTACATGTAAATATTTAAAGATAATTATCTCAAAAACCAAATATCATATGGAAAAAATTTATTAATTTTTTATATTTTTTATTTATTTATTTTTTCGTATAGAACTTCTTCTCTTACTCAGTTATTCGACCAACCACAAAAATCTGCTATAGCTATAAAGAAATATTGTGCATATGTATGTAGATCATTTTAAATTTCAATATAATTGTATAACAAAATAATAAAATTATTCTTCATTATATATGGTGTATGAATATACATTTATAATAAACGAAACTTTATGTAATCTCATTATTACACTCGGGTGGTATTCCCCATGCTACTGTAACTCGCTAATATAAATTAATTACAATTCTCTATAACAGTTAATTGCAATTAATTCAGTAAAATAAATAAAATGAGATCAATAAAATTCGAATTTTACAAAAATACATATTTCATATTATTTAATATTTATTCTTAATTCCGTTATTAATTTTTCCACATTTTGTGCAGTTAGATCAGTAAGTTTATTAATTCTCCATTCGAGAAGTATTTTCTCCTATTTTTATTGCATCTTCTCAACAAAACATCTTGTGCTCACATATATATTTTCTTTTCTATTTACATTTATAAATACTTTGATAAATACCAATCAGGAGAAAAAGAGGACTTGCAATTACACAATCCATAATTAATAAGAATCTTTAGACCATGCACGAAATATCGATATTTGCAATTAAGCGGGTATAACCAACTGTGAGTGAAGTTTAGCTTTCACACTTGCGCGCATAGTTTAATGGAACTTGGTAAATTCGCGTATTTACATAGTTGAGTTACGTTCCGTGAGAACTGGCAAATAAATTTAATCACGGGACAGATTAACTTAATTAATTTGTGTATGGAAATCGACTTCGGTTCAACGATCCATCCAACCTGGAACACGCAAACATTTGGAAATTGACGAGACCCTGGTTGAGCACCTAGAGCAACATTTTGACAATGTTGTGCAATTCAGTGGCTAGTTTCCCTGATAGTTATCAGTAGTAAACTGGTTCTGATAATAAAACGAACTTCGTTTGTTGAAAACGTTTGAAATTCACGTAGTCAGCATTTGGTCCTGCACCTCTTTGCATAGCTAATCTACATCTGTGGCTGTAGCTATAGGGCCAAAAGTGTATCATTTTACTTAATACTAGGACTATCAGATCAGTCATAATGATTGGTCTCAGACCTTTATTCTTTTTTCAGAATATTGAAACTATTAAAAATACGCAGCTGCCTTTGGCAGATTTAATATTACCTTCTATCGAGATATACACGTGACTATATAGGGTGTCCAATTTGAATCTTTAATGGAATTATTTCTTGAAGTATGAAAATTAAAAACAATGTTTCGAATTGTTTACTTTGAATGAGGTATGAATTCAG
The DNA here is from genome assembly GCF_001483705.2 of Eufriesea mexicana. Lineage (NCBI taxonomy): Eukaryota > Metazoa > Arthropoda > Insecta > Hymenoptera > Apidae > Eufriesea > Eufriesea mexicana. The sequence continues at coordinate 502,878 of NW_016909083.1, forward strand.
TTATTTTGAAAGAATTGCCTATTATTTGGTGAATGAACATGCCTTACAGTAATCAACATACTTGACATTAGTTAGAAGAATATTTAGGTGTGTTAATACTTAGAATTTAATTTAATTCCTTTGTTTACTATTATAGCTCTCTGTGTATGTGTATTTGAGATTTCAAAATGACCATTACTTTGTTTTAAATAAAACTGTATTATTTTTTTTTCTTTTTTATATGCAGTCTTTAGGACAAATTCACTTATCTGTGATATTTTTGTTTTTTGGGGTGATTTAAAATCATTGTTTAATTTTCAAAACTTAACTTTTGGATTATTATTGATATGGATTTATATAGCTGTATATTTTTTGGTATTTTAATAATATACATTTTTAATTAGTATCATCTGTGTAGACTGTATATACATACCTGTTATTTTGGCGTTCAAAACAGAAATCGTATAACAATAATATTAAAAAGCATAAACGTAACATTAAGAACTGAAACATTGAGTCATCTAAAATTATTTTATGTATTTTAAACAAATTGCAACTATAAGTATCACAGTAAATAGTGATTAGTAATTGATTTTAGTTTGGAAGTTTTCACTTTTACAATATATTCAATTAACTCTAAAATCTCTTTTATATCATATATAATTTTTATTATTGATCATACATATCATTACATTTTTAAAAATAATGTAATTGCATTGTCATTAATATATTACATACCAAACATAACATATCCCTTTTCCTATAAATAAAATACAATAATAAAAATGTTCAAACCCCCGTTAATGTACTGAAATATCACACGCATAAATGACATTTAAAAAACATTTATTTTCAAAAACAGAAAATACAAATTTTATTTCAATAAGGGAAACAAAACTTGGTATCTGTCATATATCATTTTTAAAAATAATGTAATTGCATTGTCATTAATATATTACATACCAAACATAACATATCCCTTTTCCTATAAATAAAATACAATAATAAAAATGTTCAAACCCCCGTTAATGTACTGAAATATCACACGCATAAATGACATTTAAAAAACATTTATTTTCAAAAACAGAAAATACAAATTTTATTTCAATAAAGGAAACAAAACTTGGTATCTGTCTTAAATTTCGTATCTTTTCTTTTGTATCGCTTCAAATTCTCGAAACACCATGAAAATAATAATCAGAAATCGAAGAAATTTCCAAAGTCCCATTTCATTCGAAATTCAATTTCGAAATTCCCACTGGCGATGAGAACCCATACTCTTCGCCTAACCACAGCAAACGCGTGTAAACATTCACACTTGTCCCGAAATCCGATTTATTGCTCATTCCCGGCTGGTTTATCTCGAAAACAGCGTTACGCTTTTCAAATCAGCGTTTCTTAGAAACACAGCCGAAGAACAACGCACGTAGCAGGGGCGACTGGTTCCGGGACAAACTCTGCTGCCCTTCGCCCAACCCCAGGTCGACCCCCTTGAAATTACTTTAGCAGCGTAATAAAGAATTCCTCACTCGTCAGACATCCAGACAGCTATATTCTTTCCCTTTGTGGAACGATAATGAAGGCTTTCCGAGATTCTACGTGACAAGACGGAGGTTAAAACGTGTGGGCGCGCTCGTTTCAGCTCCAGTGTACCTTAGAACCCGAGTCTGGAATTGAATTCAAATTCTCGAGTGGCTCGTGTTTGCACTGTAAACATTGTCTCACGGTGTAACAGGCGTTGTTGTGTGTCCGTGTAGCCTCGCAAGAAAGGGAGTTGATAATTGCGCCGAAGGTGCACAGGTTGCTGCCTCCGTCGAAGACGAGCCTGCTGGCGGCCTAAGTAATAAAGATAAACAGAATCGCGCGAACGAACTAATGGACGAGTGATAGAGATGTGCTAAGTAAAGGGATAGACGAAGAGTGCGGATTTTTGCTCGAGGGAGCTGCTAGCTGCTCAACAGTTCAGGTTAGGCAGATGCGTTTGCAGGAATCCTGAGAGGTGGCTGATGGATATCTGCGTGAGATATAATGGGAGGAGTGAGTGGTGCTTCTTTTTCGTCATAAGTCTTAATTTTCTGATCCGAATCTCTGATATCTGAATATAAATTGGGGGTATTGTGTTAGGTTGTTCAGGGACAGGTTAGGCCTTTTTAGGATGGCGCTCGGGATGAAGTTGTTTAGCAGGGATAAAGGTTAGAGTAGTTTGTAGGGCTTTCTCGAGGAGATGCAAACTATCTCGTGGTATTTTTATGCAGATGCCTGATCGTAGGATTGATACATTTTTTGAGAATTTAATTGTAATAATTTCGAATATTTGTGTGATATATTTATACTACGTTTGTCCAATATTTATGGTATAAATAGTATATTAAAACTATTAACATCATTTACGTTATATTAAACCATGCATAATTAAAAACTCAAACTACCAGAATGGAAGTCGCATTAAGATTGAATCACATTTCTGACATAAGTCAGCATGACGAATCGAGTAAATCGCGTTAAAAATTTTATTTCTGACGGAGACCAAGCGAATACGAGTACACAGAAAATTCTCCATTTATTTTAATTATTGGAATATTAATTTTTAATTTTGGAGGAATATTTTTAGTATCAATTCGTTAATTTAGCAAGAAAGAGTCAATAGACGGATCCATCCTTTAGCTATGCTCAATTAATCTCCGTTTAGTTCGTTGCGAATTCGTACCTTTGAAAATGATCCATTGTCTCAGAATTATCGCCGAAATCCTGCAGCTTTAACTACCAACAAGTTGGTCCACTTTATATTTAAACATAATTATAACAATGTATAGTTACAACTATAATAACTATAACCTCCATCGAGCTAGAATTTTGTGCACCAAACGTGTCAACAATAAATATGTCTCAAAATCGTAAGTGATGGATATAAAAATATAAAAGCAACGAAGAAGTCAGATACGTATAATGCTAATCTAGACTCGAAAGAAAGAAGAGAGCTAAAGTCGCGAGAGTGAGTTTGCTCGCAGAAAATAGGATCTCGTCGGGCGGAAACCGATCTGAAAAGAAAGGAAGAAATGATCGCATTGATGGAACAATAACAGAAAATTGGCGAGGAAGGCAAAGGAAGAGAGGAGATATTGTTTTTAATCGACTTCGTTGGCTCGTGATGTCTGTTTGATGACACGCCACCTCACGCAGTTCTACTCCGTTGCCCTGTTCAATCGTGCAAATCGCGTTGCTTCTATATCTATAGATGGTAAACAAATTGTCATCTTTCTAGATCGGATTCCAGTGATCGAATTATTAAACTTTTATTCAATAGTCCCGAAGGAAGTGTCAAATTTCGAAGCTTCAACGACTGCAGGTATCATTTATGTCGAAAACATATCATATGAAGAATTGATTAAAATAATTTGCATTTTAATTTCACATTTTTTAATCGTGTGTTTTAATAAGGAAACAGAGTATTTAGATACAATATAATATTTATTTGTAAATATAGACTAACAAATTACATATAATGGCTAATGTTTTGATTAAAAAATTATTAGATTTTTATTCAATAATTCCGAAAGAAGTGTCAAATTTCGAAGTTTCATCGACTGCAGGTATCATTTATGTCGAAAACATATCATATGAAGAATTGATTAAAATAATTTTCATTTTAATTTCACATTTTTTAATCGTGTGTTTTAATAAGGAAACAGAGTATTTAGGTACAATATAATATTTATTTGTAAATATAGACTAACAAATTACATATAATGGCTAATGTTTTGATTAAAAAATTATTAGATTTTTATTCAATAATTCCGAAAGAAGTGTCAAATTTCGAAGTTTCATCGACTGCAGATACCATTTATGTTGAAAAATATATCATATGACGAATTTATTAAAATAATTTGCATTTTAATTTCACATTTTTTAATCGTGTATTTTAATAAGAAAACAGAACATTTTAGTACAACATAATATTTATTTGTGGATATGGGTTAACAAATCCACAGGATGAAATTACATATAATCGCTACTGTTTTGATTAAAAAATTTTATAAATTGGCGAAATTTGAAACTGACTTTTCTTTAAAAATTTAATTCAAAGAAGAATTTTCAATTTATTGTATATTAAAAATTTCATGTTTTCGTATGGATTGTATTTCTTCGATTTTTATACATACTTTTTTCTCAAGCTATTGAAAATTAATATTTTGAATATTTCTCAAACTGTATATCAGAAAGGTATATCAAGCAAAAATTACTCTAATAAAAATAAAATTATTATATAGAATACAAATTTTGTCTAAATGAAAATATCCCTGAAACTTCAAAATGGCTACTATTCTTTTTACACTAATCCTTTTTCAATTAAAAGCTATTGAGAATTAATATCTTGAATATTTCTCAAACTGTATAATATTAGAAGGGTATATCAAGCAAAAATTACTCTAGTAAAAAGAAAATTATTATATAGAATATAAATTTTATCTAAATGAAAGTACTCTAATAAAAATTACTCTAATAAAAAGAAAATTATTAAATAGGATACAAATTTTATCTGAATGAAAATATATTTCTGAAACTTCAAAAATGGCTACTGTTCTTTTTGCACTAATCATTTTTCAATTGAACGTTCACCGAGTTTCGTGTCGAGGTCATTGACCTACAGCACGCAGATGTTCCAAGATCGTTGAAGATCGTTCACGATCATCGACGTCTACCTACGTTGGGCGTGCAGGAAATGCCCTTATCTCTCCTTTCATTTAAAGGGACGACCTCAGGCATCGATACATTGGTTTATTATGTCCCTGAGTAATAGTTCTACCTCGTGGAAAGTTGCTCTGGTAAACACGAGTATCGATAAATCCTATCACCTGGGTGAATTCCCGTCACGTTTATCACCCTGTCGACAAATTTATACGACGAGAAGAATTTTATGGTCATGCAGCGATGCCAGACATCGAACGATCGCGAATAATTTTGAATGACCTTCAATGGCCTTGGCAGAATTATATATTCTGGGTCAACGAACTGGTGGTCATCCGAATGACTCGAGTAGTTAATTAAAAATGGGTATTGTTGAATTCACAAGAACATACTTTTCCTTGAAATTTCAATAGCTCATTCATCTATACTTGGTTCAATGAGCAGAAATAGTAAAAGTGAATAGACATTCGTGAGAAATTCACATGATAGAAGAAAAAGACTTCGATTGTGTCTTATTCATACGTCGATCACGTGCATTTGTTTTTCTCTACTGACTTACCTCGTTGAACCAATTACTGTTTTATACTGTAAGGAAAAACATGGAATGTCACGATTTCAGTAAAGTCTAATTTGTTCATTAAATTAGGGTGCGATTTACATACGTATTTTTGAGAAGAAAAATAAGTAAAAGCAAATTTTATGTGTTGAAAAATTTGTACAATTTGACAAACTGCAAGTGAGAGGAATTCATGTTTACATCTTTAAATGACAATATGTTGAAATTGAAAATAAATAACATGTGGGATTTTTCCTTATAAGATTGACAATTATAAATTTAATTTTTTAAATTTCGTTACGAAAGAAGCTTAAATAATATTGTTTCACTTTGGTTTTGTATGTTATATCATTTTGCATTAAATATGAAATAATATTAAATAGAGTTGAATTAACCTAATCTAAATAAAATTCGTTTGTTGTAATATTATGCGAAAATTCTCTTTTGTCTCTCTATTAATTCGTAGAATGGCAGTTCTATTGCATTTTAACCATAGCATCGTATAATATTAAATTTCTTCTTTGACACTAGAACTATCAACTTATGATAAGTCACTAAATGTATTATGCAATAAAGATAATGACAGTAACTATAAATAATTATCTGTCTATCTAAATAAAACTCAATATCAATTTCGTCAAAAACTGCTGCATGTTTTCAGAAATTTCGGAAATAAAATATTCAAAATTAGTACTTTGTTAGTACTAGTATTAAAATTTATAATTTTCCTTTATTGTATTTTTATTATTATTATATTATTTTTTGTTATTTCTTTATTTTTCTTTGTCGATACGTTGAGAATTATGAAATATGCGATTGGTTTGTCTCGAACTAGATATTAGTACGCGACTAGACGTCCACGCGCATGCGTTGAAAATGCTGCGCGGTAATTCGTCCGCTTAACCGCTAGTGCCTTTTCTAGGGTTCCCTAGTAGCGGTCGAATCCGTTAACTAAAATTGAATACCGACATCCCTCCTGGCAACAAGCGTTCCTTCAAACGAGAACCTGAACTTGATTTATTAGGAAAATCCATGGGCGCAGAGCGTATGAACGGAAGGAAGCGTCAGTTTGGTTTATCTTGCCCGATAAAATTGATTAACGTCGACACGACGGTAAATTAAAGTCGATACACGGCTCGCTATTATTAGTGATAAATTGCTGGTGGCCCTCTCGTTTACGAGACGCGGCGTAGCCACTTAAGTGGTGTCACGACGACGCTGTTTTCACGTAAACTTTAAGTTCTCGTCTTCCTGTTTCTCGCTTCTCGCCATTGGTTCTCGAACCGGGAATAAATGAGCTAGGGCCCGCGACAAGACAAGCCGCATGCCTCTTTGAGGTTATAAAACACTTCGTCGTGCGTTAACACCTAGCCCAGCGCCATTAATCCTGCTGTTTGCGGCCACAGGCTCATGTTAGAATAATCAGTTTGACTTTCTTTTGCTGTATAATAGGAATTCCGTGGATTGTAAAAATACCATGGCGAGGTGGATGATACTCCTACAGTATGGTACTCTTTTCTTATTAATTGGCTGAGAATCAAATTTAGCAATGGTTGTTTATGGTCGAGTGTAGTTTTGGTTGTTCATTGATGATTAGGTGATGTCAAGTTTGTTTTGATATGTATATCTTATAATTATCGTGTTAAGAACATTTATTTTATTTTATATGATGAATATTGTTTATGGCATTTTAATTCTTAGTTTTCATTTTTTATTTATTTCAATTTGTAGATATATCATGGGAATGTTTATTGGATATTCATGAATAGAAATGTAAACAGAAATGAAAGAAATTGGATAAAGAAATATCAAATTATTATATTTTAATATTTTTAATTAACCAACATTTATACTATAGTCGAAAGATATTTATTTATTTGAACAATGTAGTACATTCTAAATTTTGAATTAACTAATTTTGAATTAACCAACGTTTATACTATAGTCAAAAGATATTTATTTATCTGAACAATATAGTACATTCTAAATTGAATAGATTTCTTACATTCACTTATATTTTTGCAATATTTTACAATAAATTGATAACATCGAGTAACTTAATCATTTAATCACAATTTATCAAACTTCTACACATACATATATTTTATTTTTTGAAAAAGGTAGGAGCACAAATTCTATTTATTTTCTTTATTTTGAAAAAAAAGAACATAATATAAGGAGAATATTTATATTCACAGTTAATTTGCTTTCAGAGGAATTTAAAAAAATTAAACGAATAAGATATTACTAATTTGACAGGACTATTTTACACTGAATCAGAAAATTACTCTAATTGATTAAAAATGCGGAATATATCTTTAAATTTAATTTTATAGTATGCGATTAATTAATAGAAAGTGTAAGGAGAAAGGAACACGTTGGAAATTTCCCAAATTTAATAAGAACACTCGAAAAATTCGCAAGAGAAGGTAATTTTTGGCAAAAGCAGTTGGTTAACTTACAGCTGACTTGGTTAGCTAAATAAGCCAACTTGGTCGATTCTGGAAATCGCGAATCTAGCGAAACTTTTGTTCTAATCCGGAGGTTTCATCCAGTTCATATCGTAGCACTCGATCGAGCAACTATATAAGCACTTTCCACTGTTTCACAATTTCTTAGGGCGATTAAATTAATTGACTTGATATCAGTTGAATCGCCAGAAAATCATAGTTCACTGCTTAAAATTAGTGGTGGGTTTAAAATTAGTAGTGGGTTTATTGTATTATATATAATTTCATTTCACCACTCGTTGCATTTAATTTCCTTATCCCATATATCCATTTCCTATAATTTAATTCTATCGTTCTTCATCTAAATGGCTAAACTACTATATCATTGTAATATCTGCGAAATAAATATCTTTCTTATTTAATATATTAATATAAATTTAATTTTTAACTTTACATTTTTGTATTTATTTATTTGCCAATAAAACGATCGTTTCTAATAACATTTGACATTTCCTATGCAAGTTTTGTTAAAATAAGAATATTCGACAGCTGATTGCCTCGAGTGAATGTTATTAGGCAGAGACGTGAACGATAAAATTTCTGTTAAAATATCGTATCTTGAAGAAATGGTACTTTAAAATCACGTCAACGACACTCGGAAATTGTATTTGAAATGACGTGGATTGACAATCTCTAGCGATCAGAAAGAGGATCATAAATGACGTAAATTCACGTCAGAAATAACGAGAAAAGGATTCATTGTTAAGTGTGAGGATATGACAAAGTCATAAAGGGAGAATGTTGCTTTTGACAGGATGCACTTAATGGACCAAGACTTGTATATATTTTATGACGACTTCAGTTAGTTGAGAGAACTTCAGACGACACTTTTCAGTCACGTCAATCCTAGCAGCAATTTACAACATCTTTACAACATCAGTATACTCTCTTGGTACTTACTATAAACATCTATAGTCGGTTCTCTTTGTATGACATTTTTCACGAGGCTAACAAGTGTTAAGAAGTTTGCTTGGTTTCAGAGGATTCAATTAAATGGTCAGCTAAAGGTATGATTGGACTATCTAATGACTCGCCAAAAAGGACATTCTCTAACGTCATGGAATATTATATTTACAAAGTATAGACTTTGAATTATTTTTTATTATAATTTTATGAAAATTATTCACGAAAGAGTATATTCCACCGATTTTGATAATTTTTAGATGTTGTATAAAATTCGATATTTTGAACAACTTTTTCTGTTATATTTGTTGGAGAAGTATAGTTTTCGAGATATTTGCAAAGATTCGTTATTACTGCATTGAATTTTGTCTATATGTATGTGTCAGTGCTAGCGTGTGTGTCGATCTATGTTTAATAGGTAAATTATTATTTTCATAAAAAAGACACCTCATGTGTATGAATCGATTATGTTTGTTCAAGAAAAATTCATATAATGTAATAAAAATCAGATTATTAGACCAGGCTATATTTACAAGGAGAGTGCAAATCCTTCGAATTGTAGATTTAATTGAAACTTTGTGGGTTTGTAGATTTAATCATCCAGATCAAGAAAGTATATCATTATAAGGGCAATTACTCAATGATTTTCGAGATATTTATGATTAGAGTTTTATTATTGTCTTAATTACGGATTTATTTGGAATATTTATTAAATGCCTAATTCCTAATTTTCATGTCGGTGGCAATTTTCGAATGTTGCCGTTAGATCAGAATGCCACTTGACAACTATCGATAACTATTCGAAATAAATCTGTAATTGAGGCAATAAAAATCTGTAATCATAAATATCTCGAAAACTTTTGAGTAGTTGCCCTTATAATGGTACATTTTCTTGAACTGGATGACTGAATCTACAAACTTGCAAAGTTTCAACTGAATCATTGACCCGAAGGACTTGCACTCCCCTTGTTAGCCTAATCAGATAGTTAGGTTAAGTTAACCCTTTGCACTCGGTGATCTTTTCGTTACAGAATATAGTAATTCGAAAATTTTCTGCCATAAAGTCGACGATATTTTTAAAACGGTAAATAAGAAGTGCAAATTAATTGCAAGACGTAAAATTATTTTACCTCGATATTCCACGCATTATTGGGCAATTTTAAATTCGAGATATTAATTAATAATGATGTTTAGAATTCGATTAAATGGTGACTGAGAGTCGCCTCCCGAGTGCAAAGGGTTAAGTTTAATACGAAGGAATTTTGCAAATATCTCGAAACTTTTTTCTGTAATTATATCGGAAAAAGTAATTTAAAATATTAAATTTCATAATATAAAATATTAAATGTAACAATCATCCATTTTTATTATTTATTAAAAATTGCTCCTATTTTTCTGTACCTTATTAAAAGAGCTCACTGGAATTATATATATTTTCCATAATAGGAAGAAATAAAATATTATTTAATATCAGTAGTATGTAATTTTTCATTTAGACAAGAAATTTATATTATTTTGACACTAAAATCTTAAAAAGTATGAAAACCCATTATTATACATTTCTATTCCAAACATTTTCTCACACATGTTGTAGTTTTAATAATATATATACATACCAGAGAAACACCTAAATGCTAATTACTTTTATTAGAAAATTGCTGGAATTAAAGATCCATACATGATTAATACAACATAAGCAAGGATGTTAATTAATATTAAGTACTTTACTTTGACTTATAACTGCTATCAGCGCATGACACCTTTCTCCAGCAATATAACCTTCCTCACACACACAGTGCGCGATAAAATAATAGCACAGCCTGTAATTTTCAATGTTTCTTGAAACTGAAACTGACACTTCGGTATATGCATATATACCGAATATAATATATATTAATAATATATATAATAATATATATGCATATATATTCACATAGCCTGTCGGTCCTTAATAATACAGAAGAATATTAATTCCAATTTACATTTCTTTATTCTACTATATGCATACGTTACATCCTCGTATCGCTTATTGTTCATGACTGCCCCCTGTATGCATCGACTGTAATTAATTTGCTCTCAACAACTTACATGAATATAATATAATTCATCGTCGCACAGAAGAACCGAATTATAGTAATTAATTTAAAAAATAGGAAAAATAGTGTAGGATGGCGAAACTGATCTTGAGACACCGAAAATTGACGAAAGAACAAGAACGCGATAACACAAACTCAAAACTCGTAAACTGATTTAAGTTACGGAAAGAACACCAAGATAACGAAAATACACAAAGACGCACTCTTTTAAAACTTTCTTTCCAACACCAAGCGACTCACGCTTGTGCTGGTCACAACCGATTTCTGAGGACTCTGTTTTGGTTGTCAAGGGCCACGCTTTTATGCTTTCCTTAACCTACGCTTCATCTCCCCGTAGGGGAGTCAAGCAACTTAATTTTGTTATATAGAAAGACCTACGCTTCATCTCCCCATAGGGGAGTCAAGCAACTTAATTTTGTTATATAGAATAACTTTTCGATTTGCTTCTAGAAGATATCGATCGGTTTACAATTTGTTTTTGTTGGCAATAGCCGATTCGCGATTTCTTTTGGTATCCTACAATAGTTTGTATCTTTTAATTTCTGCGATGAATTTAGAAAATTTTCAAAATTAAGAAGAAAATCAGAACTCTCGAGTTCCCTTTATTAGACATCTAATCTCCCATGTAATCACGTTTCAAGCAAAAAGGTATCGTGCCCCATAATTTCGAGCTTCTTCGTAGCTCTTTGCTCGCTTGGAGGACGCTTGCGCACGGGATAAAGATCGATCGAAGAAATCTGACGACGTGCGTTTGAAATGCACGATAAACGATTCCTCTAGCGCGATGGATTCGCCGTGCACTCGATTGAAAATTTACGACGGCGTTCGAGGAATACGAAAAAATTCACGTGGCTGGCCTGGCAAGGGCCACGGGCGTTGCAGTTTTTTTTATAGGAATTATAATATTCTAATTTTACGACGACTCCCTTCCTTTACGACGAATTCTTCTTCCGGGCCGTTTATGCCAAAAGTAAGCTTTTATTTTCCATAAACCTTAGCGCACCGAGCAGACGTGAGATCGTAAAGGCGAAGTAGATACACCCAGAGCGTTAAACTTTTTCTTCCTGCGCGTACGCCGATAGGACCTCGAAGCCAACTTCCGGGTAAATTTCTGCGCGAGATGTTTTTTCTCCTCTGGCTGAAGGCTGTTTCCTAAAGAGTTTTAAACAACGGCGAAAGAAGAGAAAGATGGAAAGGGAACTGTTCAAAATCTCGGTTTGAAACTGCCTCCATTTCTCATTTATTTATGCATCTTTCTAACTTGTGCCTTCGCTAAGACGTTGTTCCAGAGTAAAAAGGATTTTCGAGTATACCCTTGACTGCTATACCCGGAGCGATTCTTGTAAACGCCTTTTGTGCAAAGACGTTGTTAAATCCTGCGCAGGACCCTGCGAATAAGACAGTGCCTTGAAAATTTTATGTCCCCGACGCTTTTTCCCGGATGCTTCCTTCACTTCGAGCCTTCGTTAACGTGAACTCTCGGAAATCTTGCGATAATTGTTATGGCTGTTTAATTCTGCAGGGATATTAGACGACTGCTTAGAGAACTGTTTGCGATACGAGAAATGGTTGTTCGATTTGGCAGGTTAGGTGATGCAGGAAGCACGTGGCGTTGATGTATCGATTATGTTCTTGTTGTTAATCATTGAAATATCGTTCCCGGTATTCCGTTCATCCTTTTGTTTAGGACAGACTGTGTATCTAAATGTGAAGGCTCTGAAGTTTTACTAGTACCAGTGTTGCGGCCCTAGGACCGCAATGTCCCAGGTCAAGTGGAAGACTGTTTTATGTCCTTATTGCCAGCGTCCCTTGACTTCTATACACTCATTGTCACCTAAGCCACCACTTGGGTAAACCGTAACAAGCAACAATATATCATCCTTAAGACGACAGGCACAAGGACCCAGATTGTTTAAACAACCACCACCACCGAAAGACGCTGGAGCTAGCACACACCCCCAATATTATTCGCAACCAATCAGTAGACAGACGAAGCTTATAAAACCACCGACAGAACAGTCACGAAGAGAGTTCTCCTAAAATACAGTCCACTTAACACTTCGAAGCTAGACATAACCTTCCTCAAAGAACCGTCCGACACTAATCGTCGCCAACTAAGATCGACCTAGTGACGATATACACTTTCCTTTCTTTGAATCGAGCCTTTCAATAAATTAGAAAAGCTAAGTGGAAACTGACAACGCATATTATTGTCTAATAAATTCTTTATACGCAGAGCGGTGCCCGAGCACCATTTTTACAGTATTTAAGTACTTTCCTTATTACTAAAAAATGTAAATTAATATAATGTCACCGCAAAATTAGTATCAGCATAGTACTATCGTTAACAAAAATAAGTATACATGTCATACGTAGTCGCCAACTAAGATCGACCTAGTGACGATATACTCTTGTGAAGGATTTACAGCGTGATTAGGGAGAATATGGTTTACATGAAAGAGAATTTACGGTTTATTGAAATTTTAGGATATTTATTTTGGTCCTTGGACCTGGTTTTTGAAAATTCTAGGTTCGAGAATGTTTTAGTGTATTAGTATTAAACTTTTTTAAAAGTGTCACTGAATAATTGGGTTGTAACGTAATTGTGGGTTCTCCAAGATATTTCCTTTTATTTCGAATATTTATTCTGTCTTGGAATAATTATTATAATTGTTTCATATTTGTAGAGTATCGGATAATTATTCAGAGATACGAGGAAATGTCTTTTCCATTTGGTAATTGACACGATAAATGAAATATATTGGATTAATGTATCAGCAATTCTGTTACGAAAGAGGTTATACTGTACGTATAATATAATTAAGGAAAATATATTTTCCATCGAAGAAGGTTCATATGTTATCATAATTTCAGTATTTTTATCGAAATATTTGGCGTTCTTAAAAATTGTAGATGTTATTTTTATGCAATGCAATTTTATGGATATTTTGTCAAATGTTGATCATTTTTGTCGTTATTTTCTGTACAAAAATCCTAATTCATTTGTGGAATGGAACTATTAGTTCAGAAAATATTTCAATATTATTATTAGGCAATAGGATTATTCGAAACTATGCTCCCTAAATATTAAAATAAAGAAAAATAAAGAATAAAGAAAATCATTGATCAATGTGTTAAAAATATGCAATTCCATTAAAAATTTCACTAGAATAAATTGCTTTGAAATAATTTTGATGAGGTTTTGCAAAAGTACAGCGTTTACTATTTTATATAAAACATCAAGGGAGAATATAGAATTTAAGACTTTAGATTTATCACCTACATGTCGAGGAAGTCCGCCAAAATTTGAAAAAATCGCCTTTGTTTCACGATGCCAGGCCTATTACATACGAAAAATGTAAGGGTATGGAGCAGTTATTACCTTGTATACCTCCTGTGTATCTTGAATATTTTAAAACACTGCCACATGAAGAATATAAATAAATAATAATAATATCTTATTCTAAGTTCAACAATATGTAAATATAATTAACGTTCAAAATAAAAAATATAACTCCTATTTTATTTCTTGTTATTATCTATAAACAAAATTGAATTTATACGAAATATATTTTCGGTGATATTTAATTTTTCAAAATTGAAATTAAACAATTTTTAGAGTTGACTAATCATGAAAGTGGTGTAACTCCATTTGCAACCCGTAAATATTCAAAATAAAAAATATAACTCCTATTTTATTTCTTGTTATTATCTATAAACAAAATTGAATTTATACGAAATATATTTTCGGTGATATTTAATTTTTCAAAATTGAAATTATATGATTTTTAGAGTTGACTAATTATGAAAGTGGTGTAACTCCATTTGCAACCCGTAAATATTCAAAATAAAAAATATAACTCCTATTTTATTTCTTGTTATTATCTATAAACAAAATTGAATTTATACGAAATACATTTTCGGTGATATTTAATTTTTCAAAATTGAAATTAAACAATTTTTAGAGTTGACTAATCATGAAAGTGGTGTAACTCCATTTGCAACCCGTAAATATTCAAAATAAAAAATATAACTCCTATTTTATTTCTTGTTATTATCTATAAACAAAATTGAATTTATACGAAATATATTTTCGGTGATACTTAATTTTTCAAAATTGAAATTAAACAATTTTTAGAGTTGACTAATCATGAAAGTGGTGTAAGTCCATTTGCAACCCGTAAATATTCAAAATAAAAAACTATAATTCCTATTTTATTTCTTGTTATTATCTATAAACAAAATTGAATTTATACGAAATATATTTTCGGTGATACTTAATTTTTCAAAATTGAAATTAAACAATTTTTAGAGTTGACTAATCATGAAAGTAGTGTAAGTCCATTTGCAACCCATAAATATTCATTATTTTAATTAAACTCGCTTTAAAGAAATTTATATAATCAAAATACACATTGATAAATTAGTAGAAACACTATATAATTAACCCATATTTTTTAATTGCCAAATATGCTACCTTTAATTTTCTCGAAACTACAGAAAATAGACTTGCACACCACTTTCAAAATAAACGATCCATGTACATATATTAAAATCTATGTCAACCATTACCACGTGTATGTCCTCTATTCATCTTCTCAGCCAAAATTTACTCATATCAAATTACGTGCTCTCTAAAACCATTTAACCTTTGTCAAAAACCTCTTTCATGCTCAACAGTTTCGAAGATACTCGAGTGTGCCAATTTAAACGAGTCACCTTACATGTACAACATATACAAACAAAGGCACTGAGCAGAGCTCAGAAGACGACTCTCGAATCATCCCGTATCCCAACTCGAAATCCTCACACACAAACACACACACACGTACACGTACACTATCTCTGACACACTTGACATTTTGACCAAGAATAAAATTCCATTAACAAAGGTGAACATGAGGAATTGGACCCCTATTCCTTTCACAGGTCATCTTCTCAGCTCGTACTTCTTACTCAACCCCTAGATATATTATCCGAGCTACAAGTTCCATTCCGCAAACACTGGGACTTGGAAAACCTACGACCCCGGTGTCCCAAATGCTGGAGTATACGAGCCGCATATTTTCCCAGAGCCTGTGTACGCGTCTGCCTCGATGATAGCGTTCGGAAACAAGAGAACCGGGCTCATTCGATTATGCGCATAAATTAGCTGGCACTCTTATCGGACGGCGACATGCAGTGTAATCCGGCATCAGAAACGCATTAACAAATGTCAAATCAATGGTCGGGAGAAACTGCGAGTAATCCTCGCAGCAGCGGCACGCTTTAGATGCCACAAATCAAGTTTCAACCGCGTATCTCGCCACAGCGATTTCTCCCGTTCGATCTCGTCCTTCCTGCCTTTCCTTTTCCCCTCAGGCTTTTGCAACGGGCATCAGAATACGGTTTGTTACTGGATTGCCTAGTGGCCCGCGACTCGGCTGATGCACGCTTGCTTTCTATCATTCCAGCTGCCCGTGGGAGAACTTCGTCCGGCAGGATACCATTGGATTCCGTTTGCATTTTTTCCTTCATCGAGGAAACTTTCGAAGGTGAAATGGAAATCTTGTTTAGATTTCACAGTCTGATCAATATTTCATGCGAGAAGATTGCGAGTTTCAGAACTGGGTGGGCTAGGTCTAGAGTGGTATTAGGTAGTTTCAAGATTTGGTTCCTAGTTCATGGTGCCCATTTTATGGTAAACTTGATTTTTCAAAATGTTGTTAGGTTTCGTTTGATGTTTGCATTAGTTAAAATTACGTTTGAAGGTTGGACAGAAGTCTTGCTTGGTTTTGAGAGGTTGGTTAATACTTGATGAAAGAAGATCGTGGGTTTCAGAACTGGACTAGGTATAGAGTAGTATTAGATAGTTTCAAGATTTGGTTCTTAGTTTCTTCTTACCATTTTATGGTAAACTTGATTTTTCAAACTATTGTTAGGTTTCGTTTGACGTTTCCATTAACTAAAGTTAGTTTGAAGGTTGGACAGAAGTCTTGCTTGGTTTAGAGAGGTTGGTCAATGTTTGATGAAAGAAAATTGTGAGTTTCAGAACTGGACTAGGTCTAGAGTAGTATTAGATAGTTTCAAGATTTGGTTCTTAGTTTCTTCTTACCATTTTATGGTAAACTTGATTTTTCAAACTATTGTTAGGTTTCGTTTGATGTTTCCATTAACTAAAGTTAGTTTGAAGGTTGGACAGAAGTCTTGCTTGGTTTAGAGAGGTTGGTCAATGTTTGATGAAAGAAAATTGTGAGTTTCAGAACTGGACTAGGTCTAGAGTAGTATTAGATAGTTTCAAGATTTGGTTCTTAGTTTTTTCTTACCATTTTATGGTAAACTTGATTTTTCAGAATGTCGTTAGCTTTTGTTTCATGTTTCCATTAGTTGAAATTATGTTTGAAGGTAGAACAAAGGTTAGTCGATACTTGATACAAAAAGATTGTGAGTTTCAGAGCTGGTCTAGGTATAGGATAGTATTAACTAGTTTCAAGATTTGGTTCCCAGTTCCTGTTCACAGTTTTGTGAATAACTTTATTTTTGAGAATGTCGTTAGGTTTTGTTCAATGATTCCATAAGTTGAAATTACGTTTGAAGGTAGAACAAAGGTTAGTCGATACTTGATCCAAGAAGATTGTGAGTGTCAAAGTTGGGCTACATCTGAAGTAATATATGCTAGTTTCAAGATTTGGTTTTCGATGTTTGATAATTATTTTTAAATTTGGGTTTTAAAGATATTATAGGACCTCGTTTAAATTTTTTCCTTAATCAAAGGAATTGGCAATGTAGACAGCTTTGGATGCAAACAGCTTACAGGATTTAGTGTTGACCTACACCTGGAACAGTATTACGTTGTTACAAAAATTGGTTCCCAGTTTTTAATATCCATTTTGTGGGAGAAAATTTACTACTCGAGGATACTTCAGAATTTTGTACCGAGTTTTTCCCATGGTCAAAGTTACTTTAGAAGATGGAATATAAATGTTGTTTAGTTTAATAGTCTTACATCTATACTTAATGTGAGTTCCACTTTCCCTTTCGTTCTTCTCTATCAACCAAGCTATATTTTGAACATGAAATCGATATTCTCATTTTGTAGAAACCTTAAACTAAAACTTAAGAATTCGGTTAACATAATTAACAGTATAATTGCCAATCGCGTAAAATTGGCTTATTTTCAAATTTCATTTTCATCTTCCAATAACGACCAGTTGCTTTTCGAATTTCAGCTGAATTCCTAGCACGTTGGAGGAGAAAATGGAATGCTACCGATAGTACACGTGTTATAACCTTTGGCATAAATAAAACATACGCACGGGGAAACAAGTGGCACCGAACTATACATCGGAATATCATTCGCATCCTTGGAATTCCCAAGAAATTCTATAGCACTAGAGTTCCACGAACTTAGCTCGAATATCGCGCGAAAACGCATCCGTATGCGCGAGTGGAACAAGTAGTACACACACTCGCACAGACGTATTCCACGACTCAAGTATCCGAACTATTCGCGAGACGTGTTTCTATCCAGCTGGCAAAGAACGTAATCGAAAGTGGGTTTGAAACGCGATGTCATCAGCGGCGGCAGGTTCACCGTGTCAAGAATCAGCATAGAGCAGCAACCTCGACAGAGGACTCCCCGGTCTAGGATAAATGTTCATAAGCGGATTTCGAGGCGCGATGAAATACGCGTGTTATCACGGTAAACATAGCGAAACGTTCATCCATATTACCATGCCGAAAAATATTACTTTTCCTGTAAATATTGGTCACGGGCGTTCTGGTAACATCGCGAGGCTAACGCGTCAATAGATAGACGTTAAAATCCCAATATGGGGCATATTTTCATGGCGGGAAAGTAACGAGCCGTGCCTCGATATCTCTACACTGACATTTAATCTAGTCCTGATATATGGATAAAATTTTATTATACCAATTCGCCCTTCTCTCGAACGTAACCGATTACTCATTCCGGGCGTATTTCTCGCGTGTCAGCCTTGCACGGTCCTATCGATCGCGACTCAGCCAGCAATTTCATAGATTTAGTGGTCTGAGCTTAACACATTGTCCGTAACAGACTGTAATGGCGTTACTCATAAAATATTCACGAATCGCAGCTTATACCGGGAAAGCTGGCCCGAAGATACACGAACGAGTACTTACACGCGGCCGCGTCCGATTCTCTGTCAAAATCGCATTAATAATACATCGATTAATTATCCGCTTACATCGGTGTACATGCGTGCGCGCCACGTCTAACGATTCCACAAACGTGATCAATTTTCATCGGGGCGCGGCGGTCTCGTCTGGCCGAAACTGCAATTCATACCGGGCGATACGCACCTTCGTTGAATTATTAATGACGCCTCACTTATAAATTTACTTTTATGTCCGAGTGTTGGGATAGAATGGAACGCGGGATCGTGAACGTAAATTTAAGTAGCGCCGTCTACGATCAGCTTTTCCGCCAAGTTCCGCCTGCCTCTGAAAAATCTTATGGATCGCGGTGAAACCGCGAGAGCGACGTGGTTATGCTAAAGTATGGTGATGAACGGTTCTCTAAGAAAGAAATTAGAGGATCTTGTTCCTGTTGCTGGATGGCACCTTCAGACTTGCAGAGACAGGAAAGCTTTCCTGGCTTTCGCGTGGAACGAGTTTGACGACTATGTGGTAGTACATGTGTGGTATATATATGTGGATGATTTTTGCATTGGTTACTCTCATAGTTATGTTAGTATTACAGGTAGTACTATGTTAGACTGTTATAGTTATGTTAGTATTACAGGTAATACTGTGTTAGGCTGTTATAGTTATGTTAGGTAATAGTTCTGTTAGTATTGCAGGTAATACTATGTTAGACTGTTACAGTTATGTTAGTATTACAGATAATACTGTGTTAGGCTGTTATAGTTATGCTAGGTAATAGTTCTGTTAGTATTGCAGGTAATACTACGTTAGACTGTTATAGTTATGTTAGTATTACAGGTAATAGTGTTAGACTATTATAGTTATCTTAGGTAATAGTTATGATAGTATTACAGATAATACTATGTTAGACTGTTATAGGTATGTTAGTATTACAGGTAATACTGTGTTAGACTGTTATAGTTATGTTAAGTAATAGTTATGTTAGTATTACAGGTAATAGTGTTAGACTGTTATAGTTATCTTAGGTAATAGTTATGGTAGTATTACAGATAATACTATGTTAGATTGTTATAGTTATGTTAGGTAATAGTTCTGTTAGTATTGCAGGTAATACTATGTTAGACTGTTACAGTTATGTTAGTATTACAGATAATACTGTGTTAGGCTGTTATAGTTATGCTAGGTAATAGTTCTGTTAGTATTACAAATAATACTATGTTAGACTGTTATAGTTATGTTAGTATTACAGGTAATACTGTGTTAGACTGTTATAGTTATGTTACGTAATAGTTATGTTAGTATTACAGGTAATACTGTGTTAGACTGTTACAGTTATGTTAGGTAATAGTTCTCTTAGTATTGCAGGTAATACTATGTTAGACTGTTATAGTTATGTTAGGTAATAGTTATGTTAGTATTGCAGATAATATTATGTTAGACTATATTAAGACTGCTAAAGTAGTTAGTACGTACTATATTGGTGAAGGTAAATCTTATTTTATTAGTACTAGTACTATAATTAATACTTCAAAGATATTGTTAAATTTAATTTTGAATTGCTAATACTAATATTGGTGATATCAATGTAGCAATTTTAATGTTAAAGTTAATATTGCATTGCTACTGCTATGGATATGCTAGTATTATAGTTAATAAATTCTGTTTTAGCAGCATTTGTATGATAATTAATACTTCATTGGTATAAATGCATTTAATACTGTATTAGTAGTATAAGAACGTAATTACTTTGCAGTAGTAGTACTACTGTAAGGAATGCAATATTAGTTATACTATTACTGTATTAAGCATTGGTACATTTGTAAAACTGCTACTATAGTTAATACTGTTATTACATTGGCAATATCGTTACTCTACTTAATACTGCATTGGTAGAGCTCCTAGTGATTCCTACAATTAGTAGCATTATTATTATACTTAATACTGTATTTATTATCATTACATTTATCTCAGTATTGCCTACATTACTAATTTAATTGTGATACTAGTATGCAATAATAATACTACAACTATAGCTAATACTATATTGGTAGCTCTGTTACCACAATCAATTCTACATTAATAGTCACACTACTACTATTTTAAGTTCTAAACTAGTGATTCTGTTGCTGAATTTAATACACTATTGTTGGTATTCCTGATGCAGTCTACATCATACATAGTATAGTATACATACAATAGTATACTTCTAATGTGTACTCTTAACTTCCCATAAACAGAAGTTTCATAGCACCAAAACAGTACACTACAACGAAGACCGAAGTTAAACCAAATCGTCGCAATACTATTCGTATGATACTAATTTATCCAATTGTAGGAACCTAACTATAAAATATTGAATCTAATATACATTCTCGTTGATGAGTTTGAAGGTCGCATTGCAGCGGACTGTCAATTCTCCGAAGGCATCAATCGGGAAGCGCAAGTATCCTCTACCATGCGAGATAAGATTTTCGAAGCTTCGTTTAATTTCGTTTCGTCGAAAAATTGAGTATGAAAATTTGAAAGCTGACGATACTCATGGTCCGCAGCAGGAGAAGAACTCTTTCTTGGCTGCTCGTTAAATTAATATTTCACGGGCTGGATGTGGATAACGAATGGCAAAAAGCTCGGCGAATGGTAAAGTTGTCAAGAGGAATGAGAGCTTAACCGGAACCCGGCTTATGTGTAAAGTTACTCGGATTTAAATTTTCAAGTTGGATAACCGTGCAAAAGTGTACTAGGCTGACCGTTGTTGTGGAACTGTTTAAAATTTCCTCATCCGACGAGAAGCAGTTGTAGCTAAAATCACGAGAGACTGGGCTGTTGCTGGGAGTTAAGCACGAGGATTAGTTAATACGTAAAACGTTTTCGTTTACGAAAGGAAAACGGTCAGTGCACTCGTTGAAACCTAGCCTGACTGGTCGATGCTGTTCGAGCTGGTTCAGCAACCTGCCGGTATAAAGAATTGTGCATTTGCGAAGCTTCCGAATCTCGAGAGTGTTGGATAATATCGTGGACTTGTTCCTAGGCTTGTCTATTAATTTTTAATAAAATGGAATTAAAAGTGATAAGCCTCTTCGTAGTGATAAAATTAACATAACCTTTTATCAATTGAACATTTTATAGCGATCGATAATCATGAAGAACGATGAAGAACGTGATAAAATTCTGGATATATTTGCTAACAATTTATCAGATATTCTAATTGAAAGTGAAGATATCGATCATTACGAGGATAATATTGAAAGTAAAAGAAGAAGGGAGGATGACAGTGACAGTGATGAAAGCTCTGACAATGGTAACAATATAGTTATTCCTTTAAAAAGATGAAAGATAATTTCATTTGCCAGCTATGTTTAATTCCATTTCGTATTACAGAGTATTTTACAGTGTATCATACTTTAAAAATATATTAGTTTGTAAAAATAGCAATAAATAAGTTCAAAATGGTATAGGTATTTAATTTTAAAGCTTAAAATTTACTTACAATTTCTTTATAAACTTTAAAATTTATATTTATTGTAATTGTAAGTTATAATTTTATCATAAATGTTATAAACTTGAAATTTATGCAAAATCTTTTTTGTATTTATTCACCAAAAATATAGCTGGTCACTGGGTAAAGCTGACAATGAAACTTCTATCTCTAATATGTCTTTCTTTTCGCCAATCCATATCCTCTACGTGTATATTTCTCGAAAGATATCACTCTGCAACAATCGAACCTCGTTCTTATTATAGAGTCACATAGTCTCTACGACGCTGGAAAATACTTCAGCTAAAATTTTTCGCAGACCAACTTGTAAGAACTGACTTAGAGCTGGACTGGAGCGTACCTGGTACTTTACTCTACAACTATCTAAAACATTAACTACACAGATTGAATGCTGACTGTCTCACCTTCTGACTCTTCCGCGCCCTTGCACCCTTATTTAAAGTCCAACGCTCTCTGTTTTGATACACAAGCTCTCTTCGTTGATTACTCATTTCCCAGGCGACCTCGCTTTTGGTGGGCCAGGTATTTCAGATACTCAGACACATTTCTAGACTTTCGTTCATTGCTTGCACTCACCTCGGTCATAAATGTCTCATCCATACAATCCTTGCACGTGGTCATCCATCCATCTGCATGCACTCCAGATGTTACCTTAAAGGCCTAAGCCGGATCCGATACCACTTTTAATACTGTTTCCTTTGCTAGAGTCCTTCCCAGCTCACAATCAATCAATAAAATAATCAAAATATTAAAATATAAAAATAGTCAAATCAAATCCAGTAAATGTCAATATCGAATTGAAAATTCGAAGATATCGGTCCCTCCCACGATGTTGTGATGACGATTTCCTCACTGTTTCGCTGGTTTTGACTCTTGTGGTTCCTACTGATGGTCTGGAGTTCCTATAGTGCTACCTGTTGGTATCCCCTTAGTTGTGCTATGATAAGGTAGCGAGTAAAAGAACGAAAGGAAAAGAAAGGGACGAGCGTTTCGTCCCTGGCCTGCTAGTGGACTCATCAGTAAGGCTACCTAGCAGGCTCGGCCTTAGATACTTAGGTAGCATAGGAACTTCTATTTATGGGAGATCGAAGATTCACCGAAGATTTGCAAGAAAATCCTTGAATCTTCTTGAACTTGGAATCCATCTAGTGGCGACGATGAGAATGATGGTCGCTACACTGATGATCTGGAGTTCCTATAGTGCTGTCTGTTGGTATTCCCTTTGGTTGTTGTGCTATGATAGAGTAGCAGGTAGAAGGATGAAAGAAAATGGGAGGGATGAGAGCCCTGGGCCTGATAGTGGACTCATCAGTAAGGCTACCTAGCAGGCCCTGCCTTAGATACCTAGGTGGCATAGGAACTTCTAACATATTTATGGGAAGTCAAGGATTCACCAAGGATTTTCAAGAAAGTCCTCAAACCTCCTTAAAATTGCAATCCATCTAGTGGCGAGGGTGAGAATGATGGTCGCTACAAATTCTTGCACATGATCACTTGTGTGTCCGCACGCAATTCCCTACATGAACACTTCGACCATGACACCCTAACAAAGTGTAAAAGTATCCTACGTCATTTCTATTCATCGTCCCATCATTCCCAATCCCAGGAATCGGACAAAGATCGTCCAGCTTCCCAATTCCATTCTCTGTCCAATTAAAAAATGTACCTCACGACGAGGGCAAGGCAGACCCAGCATCGAGTCAGGTTATTCGCCTCCTCCATCTGGTGGCCGTTTCCCGCGTGCATAATGGAAACAAATTGTCCTTGCCTCGAGGATCACGTCTATACGTTTCGTAGCCTCATCCCTTACCGACTTCGCCTCCCGTTTTCTTCTGTCATCTCTCCTTCAGCCCGCGTGTCGTATTTGATTTCGTCTGAATTGATGAAATAGGGGATGCGGGTAATGGATGCTCTTAATGAGAAAGGAAGACGCGACAAAGGGAGCCTAAGAAAGGGTTGCATGATTTTTACGCATCACGACTCAGGGATCATTAAAAACTCGACTGAAGGGGATGCATGGAGAAAATTGGGGAACAAATTTTTAACGCGCCAACATTTAATGCCGTTTCCTCCGCGAGGGTCCGTCTCTTCCGAAAAAAAATGGTACACGGTTTCAAGTGGAACCGATTAAAAGTTCGCTCTGCGATGGAATTTGCTTATGATTGGTACGATGAGATTGTGAACTTCGTTGACGATATTGGCAGTCACGCGAGTATGCTTCTTTACTCTTTGTAGGTATCGTAGCACGAAAATTTCGAAATTTTTGTTTTGAAATTTTGGAAATCGCTTCTTAAGAGAATACTTTAATCTAATACTTTATATATCTAAACTAATACTTTGTAGGTAACGTGGCACGAAAATTTCGAAATTTTTGTTTCGAAATTTCGGAAATCGCTTTTTGAGAGAATACTTTAATCTAATACTTTATATATCTAAACTAATACTTTGTAGGTAACGTGGCACGAAAATTTCGAAATTTTTGTTTTGAAATTTCAGAAATCGCTTTTTAAGAGAATACTTTAAACTAATACTTTAACTAAGTTTGGCAGATAAAGGACTGCAGTGATTTTAAGATATATTTCTGTTCCTTTTCACAGATTGTTACATATAGTGTAGTAAAGTATATTATATATAATATATTCGCTATATATATAGTATAGATTATTATATATAGTGAAATATATATTACACAGATGATAATAATTGAAGTGGTATGATGAACATAAATAGAAATATAACGAGCCCTAAAATTATACATATCTATGTACCTCTAATTGAAAACTTCAAACACCTGCTACTTCTTCTGATATTTTTTTTGATTCTTATACTTAATCGCAATTTTTATCATTTTCTTATCTTTCCTGAAATAAATAACTATATTTTATTTTATTTTATTTGTGGTACGTGAAATCACACTTTGAAAGAATAATTTTTCGTACTTCGTGGTTGCCAAAATTTTTAATATTTTTCTTTAGTAAGTAACATAATTGAAATTTATTTTAATACTTGGTTTCAATTTTAGTTACTTCATTCAGTCATTAGTCATCATCACTGATGTTTCTCGTAGTTACAAACAAAATTGTCTTATAATAAAAAGACATCTTATAAAATTCCTTATAATAATTATGCATTGTAAAATAATTTTCATTTTCTTCCAAGTATAAAATACACGTGAAAAATTTAATAATTTATTTCCAATCTAAATTAAATCTTTTCTTTTGATGAAACTTTCTTTAGTTTATCATAAGTTTATTTTAATAATTAATTGATTAATGTAAACTTATCGAATATGTAAAACAATTTTCGTTGTTTTTTACGTTTCCAGTGAAACATTGGATCGATATGGAAAGTTTAATTAAAATATATTATTAAAATGTGTAATTAAATTTTGACTGAAGAAAATTTCATTTTAATTTCGTCTGCGCTGCTGGCATTCATTGCGATATCGAGTGAGACGCGAAACCAGTGAAAGTAACGAAATCGTGGAACAGGACAAAGCAAGATGTTTGTCGTCGACGAACCCTGAAGCGTTTTGCATTTTGCTTTGTCTAGACAAACTCCGCAATGACAGATTAAATCTGCTGTCAAAGATGAGGATAGATATATAAAAAGATCGTCTGGATGTCAACTGTCATACGAGGAAATCTCAAATATTCTCTGTTTTATCTGTAGCTGTCTATTTTTGAGACCATGAACTTCAATCTCATCCATCGAAAGATTTGAATACGAGATTTTTCAGTCGATAGGTGATTTCAAACTGAATAAACGAAAATTTTTAATTGATATTTCAAATTAAATTGAATAATGAAAAATTTGCTCGATATGAAATATTTCTAATAGGAAAGTTAATTATGCATTTAATTTAAGAGATTTATTAATATATCAATTTGATAATTTACTATGGGGGGCACTTTGCATTAGAATTAAATTTTTGTCTGAACTTTTTCGTTTGAATATTGTTAATACTATGTTTATAATGTTAATAGTAACATTCGATTGGTATAAATATTATTTCCTGTAAAATATTATTAATTTTGTATAAATTACGTAATTATGAATTTTACTATTTTTGACATGATAAATTAAACTTCACAGTTTGCAAAGATTAAATTTTAATGTAATTTGTCATTACTATTATAATTATTCGTGACTATTCGAGTTATAAAAATTCTTAAATGCTTATTTAAATAATTAACGAAAAATAAATTCTAATAATTTTATATCACGAGTATGAAGTTCCACTGCACGGAGCATAAATTTATGAAACACTAATTGGAAACGTTTGTTAATTGGTTCTAAATAAAATTAATAAACAAGTTTTTAAACACCGGCCAATAATTAAATTTCATCTATTGTATCACAATTTTTATATTCAATCACAGCTATTAACACAGCTTCTATTTTTATATCATTAATTTATTCCATATTTGTTAAATATTCCTTCAATTATTTATTTTAATATTTTAAAAGTCTCTAGATTTATCTACTATTCTTATTAAAAATATTAACATTCGAGAAAACATATATTCTGATATACTAAGTTACTAAATATTGCTTTACATTGTATTCCATTAACATTAATCTTTCAAAATAATCACATGTATTTACATTTAATTCACATTTTCATTTCAAAATTCTGTATTGATATTTGTTTCAAATCGCTTAATTTTGATACTATAATTTCGGAATTAAGCAAATGCATTTCTTTCTGTTAAATTACAAATTATTCGCATTATTGGACGAAGCTTTAAAAGTATTCCGCATAAAAATTCCATCTGAGAAATCCAGAAGCGAATGTACAGCAGCGTGTTTAATTGGTACTAATAATATAATTATTTATTAGGTAAGAGCAGGAGTAATTCAGAGGCGTTCGAAGACGAAATAAAGTTTGCGCGATTCCAACGTCTTGTTATTCGTCGGAGCTTGGCAGAAAAATGTTTCGTTAATTACAACGTCATGGCGACAGCGCCGCCTTCTTTCCCGTAACGAAGTCAATTTGCGATGTAGTTACAGTAAGACGACAAATCCAATTATTCGCACTGGCACGATTCATGCTTTTTGCACGGCGGAAGCCACGGTGGCTCGTTGCATCTCTTACAGTTCGTATTTCGTATTCAAATTGATGAAATAAATTTTCGATTGACAACAATTCGCGTGGTGGAACAAAATAACACGCGTATTCGCGAATTAAATGTCGTAACAGGAGTAATGGGATTGAATTTTTATTGAAATAAATCGATATTTCCCTCTCGAATCTATTTTATAATTAAAAATGTATACTGGATGAGTCGTTTAACTCTGACATCGAAAATTATTTGTAGACTGTTATGTGAGCGAATATAACATACCATTTCAAATGGGAAATTACCATTTTATAATCTTTCGTTTAATTTTTAATTATTTTCTAAAACACACAATCAAGTGTCATATATTATAATTAAAAAACTCAACAAAGTCTTCTTTTCTCGATAAAAGGAAATAAAATGCTAATTATGAATTATAATGAAAATATAAAAATTTTGTGAGTATCATATCGAATAAAATACTAATTACTGCATTATATAATTTCCTTGATACCAAACAATTTGTTTATCCACTTGAAATATTTTTGTATAGAACAAAGAATAATTCATAAAAATCAAATAAAATTATTTCAAAAGAAATTAAAGTTGACAGATATTAAATTTATAATTTAGGTATATAGTTCATATGTATGCAAATTGATTGATATATTAATTAGTATGCCAAATATATTAAGAATTGAGTAGTCAGAACTAAAATCTTCGCAGTCTAACGAAAATCCATATTTCTCGAAAGAAACGAAAATTGAAGTTTTGTCGAATATTTGACATTTGATAAATAATCGTCTCTATAGCTAGCGTTGTATAATTTTATTATTTACAAAAATGAAGGGAGAAGA
This sequence comes from Eufriesea mexicana, assembly GCF_001483705.2. NCBI lineage: Eukaryota > Metazoa > Arthropoda > Insecta > Hymenoptera > Apidae > Eufriesea > Eufriesea mexicana. Next base: position 531,151 of record NW_016909083.1, read on the forward strand.
AATACAAGGAAGCAGAGAAAAGAAGCCTGATTCAGCTGGAGAACCCTTGGTGTCATTGAAGACCTACTGCTGGGTTGAGTGGGAGTCTAGTCTTATTTAGATCTAGTCGAGGGATGACATATGTACTCCTTTAAGCAAATAGCTTGAAAGCTGAATGAATAGTGGCAGTGAAAAGGGTGGAGAGAATTTTTCATAGATAAGACGACTCTTGTGAATCGCCAAGGGAAAAGTCCATTGAGAGTCGACTCTAATAAAAGGGTAATTAATGTCCTTCTAAGTCCTGTCGAGTTTATTTCAATTTATTTTAACTGTCGTATATTTAACTATAAATTGTAATCAACTGCCATTAGCACTATTATTAATACATTCTCTGCTACTGGTGCACATATTTCATTAATTGTCATTAATACTATGGGCACAATGGGTGCACCTTTCCCTGTGTAAGTTTAAGTAAATAGTAAAACAGGGTACTGATTAATATTTTGTAATAAAATTTATTGAGTAATCTAATGGCATTTTTTAAGAATACAGTTTCTAAATTACTATGAACCCTTCATGAAATTCGTGATTTTGGAAATTAAACCAAGGTTCTGTTTATTTTTTGTATACATAATAATTACGAAATTAATTAACAATATTTTTGTTTTAACCCTAACAGCAGTACATTATAAATACTACTATAAAAATTTTAAATAAATTAAAAATTTGTAATAAAATTTATTGAATAATTTAATGACATTTTTAAAAAAAAATATAGTTCCTAGACTACTATGAACCCTTCATAAAATTCGTAATTTTGAAAATTAAACCAAGGTCTTGTTTATTTTTTAAACACACAAGAATTAGGAAATTAATTAACAATATTCTTGCTTTAACCCCCAGAGCAGTACATTGTAAATACTACTATCAAAATTTTAAATAAATTAAGAATCTAAATTTAAAGATCTGTAATAAAATTTATTGAGTAATTTAATGGCATTTTTAAAGAAGGGCAGTTACTAGGCTACTATGAACTCTTCATAAAATTCGTGATTTTGAAAATTAAACCAAACTCTTGTATATTTTTTAAACACATAATAATTACAAAAGTAATTAACAATATTCTTGTTTTAATCTCCGGAGCAGCACATTATACTATTATCAGAATTTTAAATAGGTCAAAAATCTAAACCTGTACATTTATTTCAGTACATTATAAATACTAGTATCAAAATTTTAGATAAATTAAAAATCTATACTTAAGAATCTCTAATAAAATTTATTGAGTAATTTAATGGAATTTTTTAAGAAGTATACAGTTCCTAGACTACCATGAACCCTTCATAAAATTCTTGAGTTTGGAAATTAAACCAAACTCTTGTATATTTTTTAAACACAGAATAATTACGAAATTAATTAACAATATTCTTGTTTTAATCTCCCGAACAGCACATTATACTATTATCAAAATTTTAAATTATTATTATCAAAAATCTGAACTTAAAAACCTGTATATTTATTTCTTCGTAATTTTCTCGAATGACACAACTTATACTATACCCCTAATAAATTACTGCTTAGAATTCGTTTGTTCGTAAACTCCAAGAAAAATAAATAAATACTAGATTCATGAAATTATAATACTTTTGCCTACTTTCCATTTAACGAAGTTAATCAGTTTAGCTTCTGAGTGTCTATGACAATGTGGAAACAGAAAATAATTTTTCCTTCATTAATCAACCTCCATGTTACATCTCTCTTCGACAGTACCCGCTCCTCTATCAAACCGTTCATTTATCACGTGTATCTTCTGCCTCGATCTTTCAATTATTCTCACTTACTCAAGGCCCTTGGTAAATTGTACTTTCCGCGATGAGAATTAAGAAAGTGGCCACCGATCGTCTGGCAAACTCGGTAATGCGAACTCACGCAGCCAGCACGCAGTCGAATGTGGGAATGTGGCCTGTGTTCCTACGTAGCTGACGAAGAGAAATGACCGGCTAGGCCGAACCATAAATCCACGCGCGCCGGATTAATCGCGGCATGGAGGTGTTGGCGAAACTCGTTGCCAACTAAACTAAACTAATTTAAACTCGTTCAAAACTGCCGCCAAGACTAACTGTGGGCCTAAGGTGGCGCACGTTTCAACAGGCTTCACTTTCAGGCGTGTCTGTCACCGTTCTACCGTCTCGTAGTTCCAGGTTGTCCTCGTCACTTTTGCTTCGAGATAGAAATTTTGCAAGTTCGAAATAATTTCTGATTCCACCTAGATTCGGGAGTAGTGAAAGTGATCCAATTTAGATGGAAATTGTGGCTAATGGACAGGGAATTCTTATGCTATGCATGTGGAATTATGTAAAATATGGCGTGAGTATATAGTTACTAGCTCGGGTTTGCTTGACTATGATTAGTGACGAAGGATTTTTTGAGAAAATTCTGTTTGACTTCGAATAGTAAGTGGACTATATTATTATCTTAATATTGTGTGTTTTATCTACCGCATGCTACTAGGTCTAGTATTTAAATATACCCCTGGTAGGGCTATGTATTTTGTTATTGGATGGAATTTCCGAATTTGAGGTGCAAGGGTACGGTTTACAAACGGTTTTTCGAAAAAACGAATTGAATTATTGCCTCATACTCCAGATACTTGGCGTACATGATGGTCAAGCGTCAAGGTGTCATCGTGTTTTACCTGGGCTACGGGGTCGGCAATATGGTATTTCCTAATGAGTATTAACCGTTTGTGTCCCAAGCAGCGCGATCGCGCTCTTCAGCCGAAGAGGCGCGCTCAATTTTGCTGAAGCACGTACGTCACATAGCACCAACAAGCACTATCGCGACGATTGGGATTTTTTGATATAAAATTGAACCAGCGCTATCGCGCCGTTTGGACTTCTTCGCACTCGATTAAGGCAAGCGTTATCGCGCTGTTCGGGATTTTTGCACCGTGTTCTTCCAAAAGCCTCTGGGACTCAACGGTTAACACTATGCTGTCCGGTGGCACCACGTTGGTGTCATGTGAAAACTATCGGGCAAATGTCAGTGACACCACGTTGGTATCATGTGCAAATGATGAGTCAGACCTACCGGCGCCAAACGAAAGAATCCTCATTAGAAGTACGGATGGCATAGTGTTAACCCTTTGTACTCGAGAGGCGACTCTCAGTCACCATTTAATCAAATTCTAGAGATCATTGTTAATTAATATCTCGAATTTAAAATTATCCAACGACGCGTGGAATATCGAGGTAAAATAATTCTGTCTTACAATTTATCTGCACTTCTTAGTTACCGTTTTGAAAATATCGTCGACTTTATGGCAGGAAGTCTTCGAATTACTACGTTTCTATAACGAAAATATCGCCGAGTGCAAAGGGTTAATAGCGCAAAAACGGTATTTCAAGGATTAACAGAGGTTATGTCGGTGATCTTTGATAAGTGTTTCGTGACAGGGTGTTCTGTCATGATATTTTGTGTCTTTTGGGAATTTTTTAAATGTGCAGGATTTGATTGCGTATTTGGTTGTGGATACCGATCTTTTTGAGGTTAGGTTGTGAAATAGGAGAGCGACAAAATTTCACGTTGCTATAGCTGTCCATGTAAATCAGAATTGTGTCTTTTTGGTGTGACACTGACTTCTAGTAAGTAGCTTTGTATACTGTGAAATGTAGGGGGTTGGAAATCCCTGAGTTGTTTTATTATTTTGTTATTACTGTATTAGGTTGCTTTTTAAAAGTATATTTTGCTATTGGATGGTATGAACAGTGGAGATTCCGAATTTTAGATGCAATGGTAGGGGTTACAAACGGCTTTTAGGAAAAACGAATTGAATTATTGCCTTATACTCCAGATACTTGGCGTATATGATGGCCAAGCGTTAAGGTGTCATCGTATTTTACCTGAGCTACGGGGTCAGCAATATAGTATTTTCTAATGCTAGTAATAGTGCCGCCGAAACGGTATTTCAAGGATTAACACATACCATTAATTTCGATTTTACTTTCGTCATTGCCATTGAATAATAATGAATAGATCGAATGCTAATTATTGTACATATGGATGGATACAGGTGGATTATGATAGAGTAAAGAAGATTGCCATGAGAAATTTGAGATTTGCATATGTTTTTATTTTATTTTCCCTTTCGAAGAATATTCCATACCACTAGATGTAATTCTAATTACTATGAGTTCATGTTCAATTTACACTTTTGTCTAACGTTCCAAAGTTTTGGGTGTTTCCTAATGAGTAACAATACAGTGGAAACGGTATTTCAAGGATTAACAGCGTGTGCATGACAATTCCTTTTTCTATCATTTTAATCGTAGCGTAGTATATATTAGTTTCTTCGTGGATTATAAAATTTTCTGTATTTCTTTTCTGAATTAAACATTTTCTCAATTAGATACAAATGAGATTTATACAGGGCGAATCTATCTCTTTTCATTCCGTTCTAAATTGAATTTGAGAGAAATTTCAAAGAAAAATTTTGCATTATTTAGTGGACTCCATCATCGTGTAGTACGACATTTCTCACAAGTTTATTAGTGCAATGACAAACTGCTATTATATTTTTTATTTGTAGAAATAGAACTGCATATTTTTTTCGCATAAATCAATTTTTTTAAATGAGTAATTGTGAAATTATTATGATAAAATGTCAAAAAGTTAATAGTTTATTAATGAACATTGAGTACGGCGTTAATGAACATATTTTGACGAGTATTGATTTTATTTGATGCAATTTATGATGCACCTTGGATAATTGTAATTAATTTTTTCAGACTATGCCAGCGCAAGTTGACAAATTAATTAATCGATTGATAAATTACTATGTTCATAAGATTGGATCGCGAAAGCACTGATAATTCTAAATTTATGATGGGAAACTGGGTCAATATACTTTTCGGTCACACTGGGTCACTTAACACTTTGGGTCAATATTATCCATTAAATTTTGTTCTATCATCAATCATTACCAAGCACATTAAGGATCTAGAAATGCGCGAGATCACGCAATATCGTGAATATTGATGGTAACAAAATTTATAACAGAAATATCGGAACCTCGTTATCAGCTGTCACGAATAACTGGAACATTCGTCAGATTTTCCAATGAATTTAATTTTAGAAATAAGTTTCATGGAAATTATTGTAAACACAAATTCGCTAGTCAGAAATAGCTAATAAATAGAAATATTATTTCACGAAATTCGAAGCTAATAATTTTTCATCGAAGAGAAAATAAAAAGTGAAAAATGCTATCCATAGTAATATTTCAGAATGAATTACTTGAAATAGATTAGAACAAATAGCGAATGAAATGGCGTTTGAGACGCTATTTCAAGTGGAAGTAAACTATTTTATTCTTCGCTGGACTGAAACAGGAAAACTAAAGGAAGTAGATAAATGGCTTCTATGTGAGTTGCTTGATATATAGAAGCTTAGACGAATGGAAATTGCCACAGAAACTACTAAAAAAAAATAAAAAATATCCACTTCTAAAACCGTTGTCATTTATGAGGAAACGATTTATATTTGTATTTATATGTCAGTGTATTTATTTATATTTATTTATTTCTGTATTACTCGATAAATCTTTGCTTCGAAATATTTATTTGCGAATTTTCACCTGAATGAATACCGACTTGAAATTTAATATTTAACATTTTGTTAAATTATTTTTAAGAAATTCTACATAAAAATTAAGTATGAATCATCAGGAATGGTATATGATACTGTTCACAATATACTAATTTCTCAAACTATTGTCACTTATGACAAAAATTAAGTTTATTTGTATTTATGTATTAATATATTTATTTATATAATAATCCAAGATATGTTTTGGAAAGCGTGATTTTAATATCTTTATCTAGATGAACGATAATACAGTCTATAATATTAATAACTTTTGCAAATTATTTTTATTTAATCTTTCAAAGAGGTCGAATTTATAATATCTTTGACTCTTGAAGGCGATCATCAAAATTTTAAGCACGTTGACACGAACGATGAGTGATAGTGCTCGCAATACACTAAAAGTTCTGATTGAATAATGACACCGTTTCTTCGACAACATTTCATAAAGTTGCCAACAAAACCCTGGCCTGTTTTATCTCGTCGAAGAGGGTATTCGGTATCGAAAAAAATTACAAACCGTTTACCGATATTTAAAATGTTGATAAATCTACACACTCACTATTTTTTCGATTTGTCATAAACAAAATTTTTTAAAAATTTAAACACTCGTTTAAAGCACAAAAATCAACAATTTTTCAGTTTTAAAAGTAGTATGTAATAAAATCATGAAATAGTAATGAAAAATCGTAGTAACAACCATGTAACTACTATGTAGATTGTTTGACAATTTCCTATAAAAAAAAAGAAAATAAAAGAGATAGCTTTTATTTTTATATTATATTAAAACATTCATAGATAATAGTTGGAATTTAAAATAGCAATGAGTAATCAAATTTTCTGCCCAACAAATAAGAGAATTGTTTTTCATTCGTGTATTGCAAATTTTAAAGATAATAAATCAAATCTAAAGAAGTATTAAATAAATAAAGAGTTTCACATTAAAAAGTTTTTAGTCAAGGAATAAAATAATCCTCTTCTACTCTTATATAGCAAATTTCTAAGGATAATAACAAAAATTTGAAGAGACAAACTGAAGAAACAATGGTCTGTCATTTCCACATCAAAAATTTCGAAAATAAGAAACACAATCACAAGACACATTAGATAAGCAAAAGTCTTTCTAGTCAATTAATCTTTGGACCAAGAATTTAAAAAATTGTTTTCAATTTCCATGCTGCAAATTTCACAATTAATAATCAAAATCTGAAAAGAAACTGTGTGAGAAAACAAATTTTTTACTATTATTTACAGAGAAAAATAACATTGAACCATAAAAACAAATTTACCCTGATTTCTCTGTCATTACTCTTAAAAGCAACGACCGAAATTCCAAAAGGAACCAAAAGAAGAGATTTTTGGCAGGAACGAAGTATAACATAGCAATAGGAACTGAAATGATATTCGAAGGCATGAGAGGGAGAACGGAGATCAATTCATTTTTCACAAAACGCAACGTCATGGTGGTGTTTGGTCTGAAAGGAGCTACTATATTTCATTCGCGAAATAAGGTGATAACAGGAGATCGAAAATGACTGCAGCATGTATTTTTAATGGAGATATATACGCAGGAAAGGGGGATATAATAGCGCCGACGACGTGGAGATGCCATAATTCAATAGTGCAGAAAAGTCATCCCCCGACTATTCTAATATGGGAAACGGTGCGTTTTCCTATGGGACTTTATTACATCTCCCTCATGTGAGGAATACTTTTTCCATGATAATACGATGGCGCGGGATGGCACGCGGAGCAACCATGGTTACTCCATGCCGTGAATCCACGGACGCTTTGATTACCTACAATTGCGTATTCTAAACGTAAAGGGTGCCTCGATTTAAATATTTTCTGGCGAAAGTCGATATGGCGTCACATGCTAATACAGTGCCAAACCGACCTCGACTTGTAGATCATCTATAGTAAAATTGGATTGTACGAACCGTTCACTGCACAAATCGATTAACTCCATTTTTTGAAAAATCTTAAATTTAAGTGTCAAAGCACTTGGTATAGTCATAACTTTTTATATTTATAATAACTTTCCCTGATAATTAAGATTACTACCATTAAACGACAAAAATTTTTTGGCCACTGAATAATAAATAATTTATTTCAGAGATCCCTTTGATTAACTCCGTGCTCTAATGTAAATCGTTACAATAATGCAACTCAAATGCACTAGCAAGCCATGAATGTTTATACATTCATTTATTTTATTTATTTATACATAAATTTAAATTTATTACTTTTTTCACTTGCCAAATCGATTAACTCTTCCAGTAACATAAAAATGGTAACATAACTAACGATTGCCTTTTGGCTATTTTTTCTTATAAATTTTATATACCGTTAGATGAAAGTTACATTTGTATTTATGCATTCTACGATATTTATTTCGATTTAAATTATAAAGGGAATTTTAAAAAACAATATACATTATTTCATTGCATTTCTC
>NW_016909083.1:540015-567428 GCF_001483705.2 Eufriesea mexicana
ACAGAAATGCCAAAAAAAAATTTCCAAGGTTCGCAGAGTCGTCTAAACTTATCAAAATTTCTAAAAAAAATAACTATTCTTAATTTTTCACTTCATTTCTTGAAATACTGAAATTTTCGAAAACCCACTGAACATGTATCTTAAAGCAGAGGCTTCGAGCTTTAAAATGAGCCAAAATTCATCATCCTACGATGTTTCTTTACGAAGTTACAACCATTCGAAGATTTACAATTTTTCGACGCATATTTCTTAATAATATAATTTCTTAATTATATTGTTTAATATATTGTTTAACATATTGTTTAATACATTGTTTAATACATTGTATGCACAGCTGTAAGTAATCTCCATTCAATACCACAGTTTCACTCTAGCAAAGTCTTGTTTCTATTTGTATATTTCTGAATTTCTTCTAAACCGCCTACGCATTTTGCCGCACTTCGCGAAGTACGATATATATGCAGTAACAAATAGATTCTCCACTCACCGCTAGATGGACATTGACCAATTGCGCCTTTCTCGCAAGAGTGGGTGATTGTCCTTATTATAAATATCGGATCGCCACCAGACTTAATCGAACCCTGCACGATGATAATCGTGTAGCGTTCCTTTTGAAAGGATGCGTCTTCTTTCATGTTACATATGGTACATGATTAGAATTGATGCTATCCTTACCTTGGTGGATGTGTGGTGGAGTAGTTCATGCTCCCACACAATGTGTATGCCCTCCCTGCCCCTGCCCTTGCCCTGCCCAGGCCCTGCCCTGCCCTGGCCCTACCCTGCCCCTGCCCTGGCCCTACCCTGCCCTGGCCCTACCCCCCTTTACCCTTCTTCTTCTTCTTCTTCTTCTTCTTCTCTCTGCTTCTCTTTCCTTTCTTCTTCTTTCTCTTTCTTCTTCTCTCTGCTTCTGCTTTTCTCTGCTTCTGCTTTTCTATGCTTCTGCTTTTCTATGCTTCTGCTTTTCTCTGCTTCTTCTTCGCTCTGCTTCTATTAATATTCTCATAAATATTCTCATAAACTCAGTTATGTAATCAAACATTGTGCGAGGTATCGAAATTAAATAAGTCTACAATTCTATTATCATACAATTCTTTATTTACTGCTCAGAAAAGTATCGTCAGTTTTTTTAGTTGAGAATCTTTGAATTTCTACTCTTCTCTAGCGAAAAAATCGTCGAGTGCAAAGGGTTAAATATAATATACAATTGAATAGTTGAAGAAGCAATTGTAATTGATAATTGATGGAATGAAATTTATTTTTGGAGTCTTCCAGTATTCACTTTATTATATATATTTAATGAAAATAATAAAACTGATGTGTGTTAAAAGTGACTGCTGAAACAAGAGTGATTAGAACAAAAAAGACAACGTACAAGGTAGGCCCACAAAGCCTAGATGGCTTCCAAACTAAATCTATTATAGTATCTCATTATTATTATTATAACAGATGTCGCGATTAATATGATTCTAACAATAACAAAATTCTTAAAATTAGAAAATTTAATATTTAAATGTAAAGCTATTAAAATAAGAATTATGCTATAAACACCGCCTCTGGTACGAAACACTTATGGACACCTACATTCCTTTTATGTATTTCCATAAGTGTACATTCCTCTAATAATAAACTTTATATATTGTCCACTATGTAACTATATACGGTTTGTTTCCTGCACATTGCAATAAACTCTCATTATTTCAATCCAAAAATTATAACAGTATTTTTCGTATGAGGCTGATTATGTCGTCGAAACGGTATTTCCTGTGAGACTGATCTTGCCTAAGAAATTTCAAGGCTTAACGAATTAAAAAGTTATACTGTTACTAGTCTTCGAGAATTGGTTTTCGAATATCGAATAACCAGCTATTAGGTGTGGTAAGTGACCATAGGCAACCTCAGTCGGTACATTTACTTGAGGAGACGCTCGAATTTCCTCGATGCAGGCAGTTAGAGGCGAGGGTGCACTAACTACCCCTTCCTTTTAGAGTGTAGATACAACTTACAGATTGGACGATCGAATGTAATAGTTCGGGTCTACTCACCGAGAAATTGTATCTGATAGAATTATTTTGTACTGTTGGTTAGATAGCTCTCGATCGTCGATAAACAGTGATAAACGAGCGATGCTAGTAATTATCTGCTAAAGGCTATGGAGTGGTTAGTTGTACAAATTGAAGTTCACTTGCAACATGTATTTTATTTTCGCTGGAGAGATTAGGTATTTGGGAGTTTCCTAATAAGTATTTGAAAGAAATGAAAATTTGACGTATCCTTATATTAATTATTATTAAATGTAAATATTAATCTTGTTAATATTAAAATTCTAATTTTGCAATATCACGTTTATTCATTCTAGAATATTAATATTGTGACATTATTGATACTAATACTGAGATATTTGCATCGGGATATCCTTTTGTTAATAATAAAATTGTGTTACTGATATATTACTGTCATTAATATTAAAGTACTAATACCAAAATATTTATTTATTTATTTATTTATTCGGGATTAACCCATTAGAAAAATTATTACAGTGAGGTATAAAATTAATGGTAACAAAGAAAAATAAAAAATAAAACAATAAAAATATACAACCAAATCTGTATAAGAAAAAAAAATTTTGTTATACAGAGATGCGATGTGGTAGCTCTTTTATAGAGTGAAGAGATTGACTGAATAGATCTAGGGTAGGATAAGTGTTGTTAACATTGATAATCATTCTATTAATACCTGAGTGGTATGCAAAAGCGGTTTTATGTTGTTGTATATGAAGAAAGTTGTATCGTCTTAAATGAAAAGTTAGAACATTGATATTCCTATTAGTAATATGATAGTATTATTGTCACGATATTAATATATTGAACAATACTAAAACATTACTATTATTACTACTGAAATATTAATTCTGTGGCCAATATTAAAATACTAATCTTAAAATGTTACTCTTACAAATATTAAACTGGTATTGCTGATATATTACTCTTATTAATATCGAAATTTTATCAAAATATCACTATAATATTACTAAGGTATTACTAGAATATTACTAAAATATTACTAGTTTGTATATATTACTAACAGATATAAACAACAGCGTCCTAAGGAACTTCTCAGATGAACTTTAGCAAGTATTATCGATTAGTACAACATACCTAGGTCCCAGAATTAGTCAGCCATTATGGTTTACATGCTTTTGAGAGTCTAAACAGCGATACGGTGTATATAGGTGGCGACACAGTTCTCAGACGCCATCTAGATCGTTCAATGTCTACTCACTGCCAAAATTGAAAATATTTATAATACAAAATTTCAGAAATCAGTTCGAAGTGTAAAAAATTTGTTATTTCATTTTAACAATTTATTTGTTATTTAAAATTTGTATATTGGTACACAAGGGATATAGAAATAAATTTTCACGACCAAGCTCGAATACTTCATGGAAATTTTCTGAAGCCTCGTCTAATGCATTTCATAGCTTTCGGAACACAGATTTTTGTGGTTCGATACACCTTTTTCTACTTCTCGCTCGAGACTTGGAAATGCGTATTACGAATATCAATCGTTTACCAAAAAATACCCTAGGCGACGTTTCGCGGAAAGCTTTTAGCCGTTAGAACTGAAGTCGACATTGATGGGAGAGTGCAGACTTCTGAACCTATAAGTTTCTGAATGTCTTGAATAGCGTTTAATATGGAATTATGCTTATTACCTTCAATATAAATTCTGATACTTTCAACAGATGTAATTTCTAGAATTACATAGCGTGGCAACGAACACACGTATGCCGTTATAACTAGTACACACTGTGATGTTATATCGAAATCAACATTTATTCTTTCATTGTGTACTTTGTATAGAAAGCTTGGGATAGGAATAAAAGGAACAAAAATAATCGAATTTTTTCAAATTTTTAGAATATTGAAAATGTACTTGCAAATTATAATATAATACTTATACTATACTATAATATAATAATAATATAATATAATAATTTATATATAAAAAAGTAAACATTATAATATAAATTCAATAAAGCTTGGGAAAAGTAAGTCAATTCTAAAAAAATTATACCAACTTCGAATATCATCCATGAAAACCGAAATTTATTTCCATTAAAGTTAAAATTGTCACAAAAAATTAAATTTTCCTGTTCCTCTTTATCTTCAAATTGTTCCTTTATTATTTTCATTATGGAATAGATGTGCCACTTATAGTCAGTGCCCTCGTCACTGTCAATTTAATTGTTTTATTTATTTAATAAAAATTTCAATACTAAATTTGGAATTACGTAACCATCAGAGAAACATTGAATTTATATTTTATTTATTTACATTTAGAAATATTGTAAATATTACAAATTAACTGTGCAGTTCGAGCATCATAACTATTATTGGATAATAATTATACACTTCGTTGAACATTTTTATTTAATTAAAAATTAACATACCATATTTAACAGAATTTAAGCAGAATTTTTCTTTGGTGAGTGAAATATCGCACAATTTTACGTTTCGAATTGCAACGATTTGCATATTGCACAATTTTCTACAATAATTAAACAAAGTTACGCGAGAGGCTTGAGGTAATAATAATTAGAACATCTACCCTGTAACTTGACGCGATGGAAGAGGAGAGGACATAATATTTTAAATTGAAAAAAAGAAGAGAATGGGAAAGAGAAAATTGTTCCCAAGAGCGTCCAGCTAAAAATGTAACGTAAATTCAAGAATTTTCGGTACCTATGGTCTTACTCGCGCGCTTTTTGGCACACCCAACTATCCATGGATTAAAAGCTTTTTGATGGAGTTACCGAGGCATAAGGGACTGCTGGCAACTTCGCTGGCGCAAAGTTTCGAGTGTTTTGAGCAAAAGGATTTCGGGGGATCGGGCTGTTACCCCTTTTAATTTCGTAGGCTTCGACGCCTTCGCCTAAATCACGGGATAAAGGGCTCGTGTCGCGTTCCCTTCACGGCTCTTCTCATTTCGCTCTGTTTATTTCGGTACATTCATTACGTGAGATATTTCATTCAACTGCATTGCCTGAATTTGTTCCGTTTATCCTGGAGAACGCAGAGTTTCGAGTATGGTCCTAGCCATCGCCTTTGTGCCATTCTTGTTTATAGACTGACACCATTTTCGCTTCGGTTCTTGTTTTAATTTATACAGAGTGTTCCAGTTAATGATAGCCATCTAAATAATCAATGAGTCTATACATACATATTTAAATATTTGGTAAAATAAATATTCCAATATTTTTAAATATATATATACTTAAATGTCTCATAACTTTTAAAAATATTGGAGTATTATATATATTCTCATATAGACTAGATCTCCTATGAATATTCAAAGTCGATTTTCTCGAAAACGAAGTTTCGAATAAAAAAATTTTATTTTCTTTTTTCGATCCGTTTCTGCATATTGAATCACCCCTTCCCGAGTGTTCTACCGTTGTTGGAAGACCCTGTATATGTGTATCTAATAAATATTTTTGGAAATAATGAAATATTTAGATATTGAATAAACATTTTAAAAAATAATAAGTTATTTAAATACTTCAGTAATTAACAAATGTCTTTAGAAATATGTAGGGATAAAATATTTTATATTTAAATATTATATAAAACAAACATTTTATATAACAAACATAATGTATGCTATTATATAAAGGAAAATATTGGTATTCTTAAGATTCTTTAAGAAATTATCTTGAGACAAAAATCTTTAAAATATACTCGTCCTTTGATGCTAGTCTTTCTATTATATGTTATATAATCAGTGACTTTGAAATTTCTGAAGAAATGACTTAAGAAGAATTTTATTCTTCGGAGTTATACGAATTCTATTTAGAAGTAACCATCTTAACCCTTTGCGCTCGACGATTTTTTCGTTACAGGAAAAAAGTAATTCGAAGACTTTCTGCCGTAAAGGCGATGATTATTTTAAAACGGTGAATAAGAAATCGTATAGAAATTAAGACGTAGAATTATTTTACTTCGATATTGCACGCATCGTTGGGTAATTGTAAATTTGATATATTGATTAATATCCATCGTTGGAATCTGATTAAATGGCGACTGAGAGGCGTCTCTCGAGTGAAAAGGATTAATAACTGTTCAACATATATGTAACTTTGTAAACGAAAAAAGACAAAAATATTGATGTCCGAAAATTGAAACCAATGTTCTTCAGATAAAAATGCATTTGTCCCTTGATACATGAAGTTCCATTTAAAAATAGCCACCCAAATATTTTTCTACTACGATACAGAATAGAGTGGAAAATATATATACCCTTATATTAAAGCAAAGAAAATTTCGACGATGTTGTAAATTTCGAAGGAATAACCTCGAGACAAAAATCTTCTTTGAAGTGTTTTATCCTTTGTCAACCTGAACTAGACAAGCCCTACCTAAACATTCTTCTACTACGACAGGCGATGCTGTAGGGGATGTAATATATGTGTTCTTTTATTGGAAAGGGAAAAGAAAAAGAAAAAACTTGGACGACTAGAAGTTTCAAAATTTTTATAAATTACTTTAAAAGACAATACTCTCTTTCATAACGTATCTGTTCCTCGATAGTAATTTTAAAGAAAATTTTAAACAAATATGTATATGTATATAAATAGAAAAAAAAAAGGAAAGCATATATAGTTATCTATCTATATAAAGATATGTGTATATAGAGTGGCTCACGAAAGTATTCGATCTCTATACAAATTTCAATTTTTGGGTTAGAAAATTTGTTTCAAATATAGCGTTGGAATATTTTCGTGAGCTACTGCAAATATCAATGGCTGAAGATTCTTAACACGTTGAATGCCACGGGGGTTGTATATCGTCAATAGGTCGTCCCAATTGGCGACGGTTAATGACGACCCAAATCTCTTGAGGAACTTGTGTTTTAGTGGACTGTATATTTTGTAATTGTTCCGGTTAACTCTTCTGAACTCTTCGAATGTTATTTGCTGACTGACTGGTACTGACCTAACTAACTTGTGCGATGCACGATCTTTCCGGGACCAGGTCTGCCGGTGGAGGAAGCCTCTCCCTCAAAGGGGGTTGCTGGTGGACCACCCGCACATTCGCGATCCTTCCTGAAGGACCCGTTACTTTATGGCTCCGAAAGTCGCGACATCGCACATGGCCTGGTCCCTTTCTTTGCAGGCCTATTGTCAGCCAAATCCTAAGTGCTGTTGCCTGCTTTCTAACATTAATGGCTAAAGAAAGCCTCGTGTCCGGTGACCCGAGGGAAATAAAGAATTGTTTGAAAATGCATTGAAAATGAAGATAGAAAGGACACGGAACTTGAACTAAAACAGCAATTAGAATCTGGCTGCCAGAAGACCCTGACGGTCTTCTAGGTCTATTCTAAACAAAGGGCCGAACGAAATGCCGAAACATTACAAGGTTTAACAGGGGTCACCGGTAACCGGCACTCAACTTGACGGTGGCGCCATGGGATAGAAATATATATAATTTAAACAAATGTCAATATTTAGAAATTTTTATTATTACCATCGTTAATTCAATGGTGACCCCCGTCGTAATTAACATGTCAAACATGGTTATACACTGTAACTTATCTATTGCAGATAATATTTCAACATTATATGTATCGTATAATAGAAAATACATCGTGGTGCCACGGACAATCCCTGTAAAACTGGTATGGCATTCAACGTGTTAATTAATACCAATCTTCGAAATTTTATCAAATGGCGACTGAAGGGCGCCTCTCGAGTGCAAAGGGTTAATGGATTAGGTTCGGATTAGGTTCTTTTATTCCAGTGACTGCGAAGTGGCTAGCCACGCATTCATCTTCTGTTTGAATTTTCTTTGAAACAAATATAGCTGGTTATATATTTTGCCACGTAGTTATTCAAATGCTTCATGTTCTATAATAATGATCACGATACAAAATTCAACAAAATATCTATATAGCAAGCATCATACATCATATCTACTTATTCGAACCTCATTCATGCTACAGAGTAAAGTGGTTAGGAATGTGGTAATGGTTACATAGATTTTTAAATAATTTTATATATGTATTGATATAAAGGAGTGATGTCTTTAAGAAAGGGATGCGTGGAACAAGTATGTATGGGATGGCAATATCTAATGAATTCAGGTTATTGTGATAAATGAGTATGCGTGTAATGATTGAAGTATCGTGTGAATTGTGTATGTTCATGTAATATATGAAAGTTGAAAAAACAAAACGAGAGTGATTTAGCATAGGTCAGTTGCAATTGAGTTTTAATAGTGAAAAGAGGTGTGAGCATGTGATTGTGATAAATTAATTATATTTAACCCTTTGCAGTCGGCAGATTTCAGCAGAGCAAATTTAGCGTTTCGCAGTTACTTTTCTGTACAGGATTTAAAGTCAATACATGGACATTAAAACGCACAGAATTTGTTGAAACTGATTTGTGTTTAATACTACTTATAATACGTAAAAATACAAAATTTTTATTTTATCTAATTTCCTGTAGTTTCCTGTATTTTTCGACTTGCGAATGTCCTCACTGCGAGGACATCAACCGCAAAGGGTTAAAGTTAATATTAGTGTTGGATCATCTTTGTAATTGAATAAAGAATTAGTTCTTATTGTTATTGATATTTCATCCACCACTAACAAGGAACCTACAAAGCCATTTACACTTCAGTTAAATAAATACTCTTTTACCAGTTGATTCTGTCATCATAAACTAGCAACGAGTTGTACAAGCTCGTAACTCGCAAATTCATTCCTGATCACACAAAAGCCGCTAACCTAACTTCTAGTTTAGCGACCCGGTGTATCACACTGATTAAAGGTGAGTTCGAAGCTGAACATTTTCAGGCCGACGAGTTGATTGTCGACCATTGGTCGTTAGGGGGTTAATGCTCCCTCGCAATTTGGCACGAATAGGGCAACTAGCGACTTCTCGAAAACAAAGCATACTTGCTGCGGTAACATTGCGAATAACCTTCCATCGCGAAGAAGCCGTGAAATGTAATGCAGAGTGAGGAACATAAAGTAACACCTCGGAAAACTCTGACTACTGTCGAAAATTTTTGTACAATCACGCTATTGTGCGTGAAGCTTATACGTGTGCAATTAGACACTTTTGTGCCCCGTGGTTTAGGTGGTGATTAAAATTTTTTCCCCCTTGTCTTCTTTTTTTTTTTTTTTTTTTTTTTTTTTTTTAATATTATCAGGAGAGAGAGGAGGGATTAAGATGGCAAAATTGGTATTTAATTATTTTTTTATTGAGCAGGATATTAACACGTTGGTTGCCATGGTAGTCACCAGTGTTTGTTTGGTGATACTAATTTTTGAAATTTGTATTTGTTTTATTCTATCCATTTTTCGAAAATTTGAACAACGCGAATAAATGGAGAACTTTGAATAAGAAATATTAATAATTTGCACCATTTTATTTTCCTTTCCCATATTGTTTGATAATTCATCATTATATCCTAAGAATAATGGAAATTTTGTCGTGACCCCCTAAGCGTACCATATAAAAAGTATTTTCTTTTTTTTGAACAATTTCGTATCATCTTTGAAGTAAATTAAATTTTAAATAAATATTTTCTTTTTTTTATTATTAAGGAAAGAAATATTTATTTTTTAGGACGTCTGTCAAATTTTTATATTTTATTTGAATGTCATTTATTTTCTTTATTCAACAGGTTATATTGAGCACCTTTTACATGTAATTTAAACATTCTTTCTCCAAATTGCATGAAATTTTTCTTATATTTTCTATGAAATTAAAATTCTTGCGACTAAATAAAAGAATTCTGTAATTACTTAAATGAATTCATTTAATATCGAATAGACGTTTAATATCAGATTATTTTCATGTTTCAGGTAAGTCGCAGCTCTTGTTTATACCTTCAAGCCAGGTACCAGTAAGTAATCACTTGCAACGTATAGAACTAGATCTTTTCGGTCTATTAACCAGCCATATAATAAACATGATAAAATTTCGACTGTAGATTAGTACCTCAAATCGTAGCTATTATAATTTTTACTCGCATAGTTATCGCAAAATTATTCCTACCTGTCGAGGAAATTGCTTCATGGATACGAACTTTGCGTTATCTACGATTCGAGATCGACAATTATTCGTGGCTACTAATGGGTCGATAAAATAAGCAAAATAAAATTGACATACTTTTTGTTGCCTAATCGTAAGATTGGTGGAGTTAAACATTCGAGAGGAAGAAATAATGAAACGTATATGTACTAAAGTGATTTTCTATTTTAAATCTGAGTAACATTTAATTAGCAAGATCTCTGGTGAAAGTGTCTGTGTGGATTGATACTAGTCAAAATTATCGAAACTACTCGCAAAATTTTACTGTCACAGAAGAGATTTATATTACATTCTTGCGACACTCAGAGATTATTCATGAATGTCTGTTGAAGAAATGGGATCCACCAGACTGTAATTACATATTATCAGACACTATCGACTAACCACCTACCTTAGGAATGCAGAAGATATGAGACACAGAGATGCAAATGTGAACAACTCCCAAATACATTTCTTACATCGTACAAACAGATAAAAAATATTTTTATTTATTTAAATGAGATAGTACTATAATGGTATCATAAAAATTTAAGAGCAACTTGAACTTATCACTAATGTCAATGATGTTGACGTGACATTAAACCTAGAGAGGAGAAAAGAGTAGTAAACCAAATATTTGTCGAATAGTTTTTAATTTCATAACTTTTTATAATTTATTTATGAAATAATTTATTATTATTTCATAATTTATTATTATTAGTTACTAAAATCTATATATATATTCTAAAAATTTGAAATATTATAACTGTGACAGTATTTTTGATAACCTTAATGACATCAAAGTGGCATTTAACACGTAAAATAATGAATCAGAAATAATAACAAAATTCACATATTAAAAAATTGTAAATAATAATTTAATTCATTAATAACACAAGATATAAATGTGTAAAAATTGTTGAAAAAATGGATATTATTTTTAATATCATTTTAATATTTTGCAAGTTCTGTCTTGGCATCGATACATGTCTAATTAATCCATTGATTATAGTAATTTTGTCACGGCCCTATTTTAAATAAATTTTTGGTACTCTTTAGTAGATAGGTGTATGTAGACTATTCTGCTGAGTGTATATGTGTACAGTACAGCCCACTTTCATAATCACCGGGACATATGTCCAGCAAATTTTGCATAATTTAATACATATCATTATTATACCAAAACCAACATAGCATTGGACATATCGTTGCATAATAATCGTTGAAATAACTGAATATTGATTAACTGTTTCAATGTCATTATTGTTACTCTTTCGCATAAACCGCGTCTATACCTCGGATTATATTCGTATATCACGTTTCAAAAATGATATGCGATCCGAAACACATACCATTTCCATTCTTCTCTCAATAATTGCAATTGTATTCTGGTTACTGAAAAACCAAAATTGTTCAGATTTCAATATACAATAGTTTTAAACTTAAATTTTCCAATTTTTTCAGTACCGTTTGCATGCTAGCAAGTTGCAGGAGATTGAATACTAATGGTCGTGTTAAAAATTCGATGAGTAGCTACGAATTTTTATAAAAATTTCACTAAACATGTTAAAGTTTCTTGCCAAAATTTTGTTTAATTTTTGTCACGTATATTTTTGATATTTTAACATTACAATATATAAATAAACATTACATGTATGGTAAATAACATTACATTCTTGTAAGTCACAGAAATATCGGTGCATTCGATCTACTGTATTACTACAAATAATTAAAATCGTTGTTCAAAATCAGTTCCTATTTTCCAAAAATAGATTACGAACTTACCCAATTTTCCTATTAAGTGAAATACCAACAATTTAAAAATCATAGTTCAAATTTGTCCAAATATACTTATATATTCCCATTTTTATCACTGAGGCACCCTAAATCAAATGCACAAATCCTAAATAAAAAATTGGGATTGTCTTTCCTCTTCACAAATGGACCATAATTTGACAAATTTGTGTCATCAGTGGAAATACAAATAATTTACGAATCTCAAGCTTGTTCAAAACTGTTCACAACAAAACTCTTCAAAACAGATTCTGATTCTGATTCAAAACCAGCTTCCATTCTCCAAAAATGATTCATATACTTTTCCACCAAATAAAATATCAATAATTCGACAATTTTGAATTAAACTTATTTAAAGGCACTCGTTTATCCTCGTTTCTGCAACAGCAATTACACACTTCAAAGTAGATGCAAATAGTAACTCTTATCATATCCACCATGCAGATATAATGATAACTATATTCGTTATGATAATGTCATCGTCACCAACAAACCTAGTATCACGATATTCTAAATCATGGTGTCATCATTCTCATATCACGTAACCAAATATTATCATAATCATCATACTCGTCATCACGATACCATGACAATAACCATAGAAACCTGACCTAGCTTTACCTCTTTCTCAAACCCAAGACCTACTAACAAGCACACTTTAAGATCAGTTCCAAATAACAAACTCGAAGTTCAAAGTTCGCAATCCATAATCACGGAAGCATACATTGTTCCGTCCCGGAGAGCGTGTTTATAACATGATTTTTATTCCAAGGCTCACACTTTTAACAGACCTAACGGTTTACAATATATTTTATATCGCAACTGCAATTCCGGAGGATAGATGTGGCTCACCGCCGTTCTAACGGATTAAGTTGGAAAGGTAAAGGCGAAAGTTTAGGAATTTTTACAAGTACCAGACTCGACAGATGGGACCCACGTATGACAGATCCAACAAGCGACGGACGGACACCACTTATAAGTCACGTCATTGACCATCAAAAATCGGCTCCTTGACAGTTTCCTACTCCTTAGCCAAAGGTCCTTCCGTCACACCCTCTGTCCAATTAAAACTCCTTACTTTTCCACCACCAACGTTTATTTTGCCCAATCAGAACTAAACTGGAGAAAACACCGGACAGGACACGACGAGACACGACATAGATCAAATTCGAGAAATCAGTTCGTCTTCGACGCCGATCCTTGAAACATCTTACTTACACGTATAAACGCGTGTTCGAAACGGTACTCCGTTCAACGTCTCCATTATAACTATTCTATACTTTCTATAAATAAACGCTCTCTTTTATCAACACGCACTTCGGGGTCCTTATTATTACAACTAGTCGCGCAATATTAATTTGGCGCGTGATAAGCGTTCTAGGACATCGAAGGGATTCGATAAATAGAACGCTACATACGTCATAAAATATTCTAATTTACTCTGCCAAAATATCTCTTCCCTTTAGTTGACAGTCTAGTTAGTTATCTGTACATCAGAGGCCTACGAACTCCTGAATCCTGTAAGCTGCAGTACCGTCAAAACGCTTTAATCGTTTGATGGTCGCTGAATCAACCTTGGAAACAGCGACGGCGTTTCTTATCCGAGGTTTCTGCGGCGTCTTCGGATGGTTAAACGGCAAATAACTGTCGCAACGGACGCTTAAAGCGGCCGGCTGGTGGCCCCGGTCTCCTATAAGGAGCCCAGGATCGGATACCTAGTGAAAATGGCTCGGTTGTGCCTGTGCAGTGGGTAAACGGCTCCCGGCCGCTAACTTTATTCCCAACACGTGAGATTAACTCGACTCCAGGGCCTGTGCCTTGCACTTACACCGCCCCTTCTCTCTTCCTGTAACCCCTTAACCTTATTAAGCCTGAAGCCGAGCTAGTATCCTTTCGAGACCGTTCGAGAAATTGGGACGGTGGTGAGTCCGCTTCCGGAGGTTCGTTAAGCTGAAACCACTGCGAAACCACCTACAACCACCTAGCCAGCTATAATCCTCTTCCTTTCCATCCCCATCGACTTCTTCGTCCTTTCTTCACCCTCCTCTTTTTCTTCCCACTGCTGTCGTCCTTCCACCTTTCCCGTTTCCTCTCTGCTTTTTTCTCCCGCTCTTTGCCTTCCTCTTTTGCTCACCTTCAACGTGGCTTGCGATTCGCTTCGACCAAAAAACCATTCGACCGGATAGCTCCACGGCGACGACCTTTCCTACCGGCAATGCAAACAGCGGAGTCTGGCTTTCCGTGAGGCGATCAGGTAAATTAGATCATCGAAATGTAGGCCAGGGAGGCGAGACGAGGAGCTGACTCGCCATGTAAAATGGAAATTTTCTTATGGTCAATGAACGAGTCAAACACGAGTCGCGAAAGAGGAGGAATTTTTATTCCCAGGGTAGTATGTATTTGTGAATATTTCGGTGGAAGAGTGGGTGGGGAAAACGATCGAGTTAGTTTTTCGAGGATGTCAGGGATTTGTTTGAATCTGGTATTAGGATCTAGTATTTGGATCTAGTATTAGCTGTTTGGGGATTTTAAATCGTTTCGTGGTTGAATAGTATGTGCAGTAGTAAATGATAGAAATGGATATCATTTTTCGTAGACAGATTAGGAATTTGTGAAATTTTTTGAAAGATTATGTTAAATTTAGAGTTTATACTTTTCTTCATTTTTATAATTTAATCGCAGAAAATTTCTTTCGTATATATGACTCTAATAAATATTTTGTTCTTTTATACGAATTCGAAGAAATTTTAAGTGCAAGTTTATGTTAGTTTATCAAGTAGAGAATTTAATGAATGGTATGTGTGTATTTGCATACTCGCATTCAAAATTTAACTATTTTTATCTAAAGTAAATGAACTGTAGTATAATAATATATATTTGAATATAATAATTATATTACTACATATTCTTTCTCTATTTTCAAAAAAATTGTATATCCTCTACTTCAAATAAATAAATTATACTCTACTATACTTATAATAATATCAATAATACTATAAAAAGTATTAGATAACAATTGTATTATATTTATGGTCGATTTGTTCAGAAACTAAATATTTTTAACTTGAAATAAATGAATTATTGGAAAATGGTACATGATTATTGCAATTGAAGTAACTATAAAGACCATTATTAACTATATTAAAAGCTAAATATTCTCAGCTTAAAATAAATTGACTTATATAATATAGCAATCAAAATAATACTTGAAAATTCTTTGGATAATAATTCTATTATTATATATATACCATACATCAAAGAATTAAATGCTGTTACAATAAATTAATTCTAAAAAATAATACATACTTTAAAAGATATTTTTACTATATATGTATAATAGTGACACACGTGTTTATTGTTAGATTACTTTATTCAGATTAAAGACTTACAATTATGGATATCTAGTTAGTCACTAGGTATCGTTAAGATCATACATGTTACTCATTGTACACCTGTGTATCTGTGTTTTATATATACAATAGTACAATAAGGGGATAAAAAGGGAAAGAACAAATTGAACAAGAGTGTATGTGTGTACGAATGAGTGTACTTGTGAGTACATGGGAAGTAATTTTTACAGATAATGATATAAAATAGGTTAGAACGTAGCATAATAAATAGTACAAACACATAAAAACCAAACGTAATAACGTAGAACCAAAGAAAAGTACGATGTAAGTAAGATAACCATAGTATATTAGACTCTCTTAGGTATAGGTTGTATTAACGAAAGGAGCAACGAATGAGAGTCGTAATACATACTTAATGTAAAACTGAGTCCATTTCCTGGCGTTATAAACTGACATAAATATGTCTATCTATCTATCTATCTATCTATCTATCCATCTACCTATCTATCTTTATATTATTATTATATTATCATTTTCTCAGGACAATTTATTTCAAGCTAATAATAATTAATTGTCGAGTGTATAGTATACAAATATTATTATAGAATATATATATATTCAACATAAAGATAAACAGTTACCCTATAGCAATATTTGCATACTACACACACGAAAATTAAATATCCTTAACCTAAAATAAATTATTCCTGAGAAAATAATGCATATTAGCAAAAGCTATTAAAAAATAATTACACTATTGTATGTGTAATTATTTATTATATATATTTTTATAGCTCAAAGATTTATAAAGGAAAGAAGTACAAAAGTAATAATAATTAACATCATTTGTGAAAATTGATTTAAAATATTTGCAAAAACTATTAAAAAATAATTACACTATTGTATGTGTAATTATTTATTATATATATTTTTATAGCTCAAAGATTTATAAAGTAAAGAAGTACAAAAGTAATAATAATTAACATCATTTGTGAAAATTGATTTAAAATATTTGCAAAAACTATTAAAAAATAATTACACTATTGTATGTGTAATTATTTATTATATATATTTTTATAGCTCAAAGATTTATAAAGTAAAGAAGTACAAAAGTAATAATAATTAACATCATTTGTGAAAATTGATTTAAAATTTTAGATGTATTTCTTATGATAAATTAATCATATAATTGCATCGTACTAGATAACCGTTTAAAAAACTCATACGATACAACATAAGTGCATCACGTTTGCTGCATAATGCAATGAAAAGTTAATCAAGATGCTAATTAGTAATTAGCAATTGCAAATAATCACGTGTTCATCGGAAGAATCTGAAGTTAATATGCTTTTGGGACGAGTCTACGCTCTTGCGTCTATTTCTTGCGTCTGTCTCACTTTGTCTCGTTGCTTCGTTCGCTTTCTTTGTCACATGGTGTTCTATGACCGGGCTAATAGAAAAGGATCAGTTCTACCAACAAGGGAAACTTTTTACTCTACTTCTGTCATGATGTTAGAATGGTTGGACTGGTGAGGATTCGGTCCTACAAGTTTCTCGGATGACTTCTTTGCAGCAACGCAGAGTGCGCACTGTACATGCAATAATAAAATATTCTGAATAAAAAAAAGAACTGCTACATATATATATAACAACGAAAATGATAGGAAGAAAATCTTTGCTGGATAATCACGTCACTTTTCGCGAACTGGAAACGCTCGGTATTTAATGCCAGTTGGCCCCTTTCTCATGGCTACCCATCGAGGCACCATAAATCTCAGCGCTGATCTATAAGCCCGTGTAACATTTCTTCGCGTGCATCATGAATATCTCTGTCATAGACGTCAAACATGAACGTCGTATATTAATTGAACGAACTCGTTCAAGCGTGGACATACCACACGGGAACACACTGCATCGCGTTGCCTTTCACTGCAGCCAGGGTCCAGTGTCTCCACAATAGTCTCAGCTCGAAAATCGATCGTTATCACGAAGGAATCGCGATAACGCAATTAAGTTGCCGGCCGAAGGCGCCTTTCTGCTCTCATACTTGGCATTTAAATAAAATCAATTTGCAGCAGCGTAGGCAAATGTTGACTCAAGGCATTTCAATGTGGCTAACTGCACGAGTGGGGGGCGAGTGCTCTCCTGCCGCAAAATGGAGGGAAATTGTAGGTAGGAACGGCTCTGCCCGGCGTTTCGAGCCATTTGCAAACCAAATTGCCATTATTGATGGTAATAACCATACAGTCGAGACCATCTCTCCCCTGGTCTGGTTTCTTCCCCTGGCGATCCCCTTGCGCTCTTCAGATCTATCGCCAGTTGAAATGTTAACAATATTCTTTTCTGTCAATACCCCGGCTAATTCAGTTGTCCATACGTTACGTCCACTTCCAATTTCCCTGCATTTTCACTTTCCCAACGCTTCGCTCGGAACTCGCCCTATCCATTCCGCTGATAGCGCGTTAATTTTGCAGCGAATCCAGGAGGCAGGTTAATAACAATCACTTTTTTCAAGGTACACTTGTTAGCTCTCTGTTGGCTTCCAGGATTCTCTGCTGGATGCAATTGTGGTATGAAATGCTGTTCTTTCTTTTTTGATTAGGTTAACGGGTAGATGATATAAAAGTGCATTTTAGTGCTTTTTGTAGGAAATCTGACATCTGAGTTCTGAGTTCTGAAATTTGAGTTTTGATTTCTGATTTCTGACTTCTGAGTTCTGGGTCTTTACTTATTAGTTTTTAATTAACGTCGTCTGTTATTAGTCTTTCGATAGTAGTTATTTGTTCTGTGCTCTGTGATATGGAATTTGAGTTCCGAGTTCTAAAATTAATGTTCGGAGTTCTCAGTCCTCGATTGAAAGATTTGAAGCCTGAATTCTGTGCTCTGGGATTTGTGTTCTCAGTTCTGAGACCTGAACCATGAGTTCTGTGTTCAGAGTTTTGTTTTCTGAGTTCTGAGTTCTACGGTCTAAGTTCAGATTTCTGAATTCCGAGTTCTAAGTTATGAGTTCTGAGATGTGCGACCTCAGTTTTGAGATCTAAGTTCCGAGATTTGAGCTCTAAATTCTTAAATCTGAGACTCAGTTTTGAGTTCTAACTTTCGAGACCTGAGCTCTGATGTCTGAGTTCTTTGTTCGGAGTACTGTTTTCTGGGGTCTGAGCTCCATGGTTTAAGTTCTTAGTTCTGAGTTCTGAGTTCTGAGCTCTGAGCTCTGAATTCTGAGTTTCGAGTTCTAAGTTCTGAGTTTTAAGATCTTAGTTATAAGTTGAGAATTCTAAGTTCTGAGCTTTGAGTACAAGGCCTCTTATTCTAAATTCTGTGTTCTGAGTTCAGAGTTGTAAAATTTAAGTACCGAGTTATGATGCTTAAGTTCTGAGTTCTGAGATCTGAGATCTGGATTCTGAGTTCTGAGTTCTGAGTTCTATTTTTTCTTTTTTTATTGGGCTAACGGGAAAGTGGTATAGAGGTGACATCTGGATTCTGAGTTCTGAGTTCTATTTTTTCTTTTTTTATTGGGCTAACGGGAAAGTGGTATAGAGGTGTTTTTGTGTGCTTTTTTATTCGTCGAATATTTGAACCTGTATCGTACAAACATGAAAATGATAATATAAGGAAACATTGTAGTAAGCGACGAAAGATTCAGAATATTCGCTATACACATTTTCATGGCGTTTTTCGTAAATTTCGTGAAAATAAGTGAATCGTGTGAAAAATCTGTGTAAACATGTAAAAAGTGTACAAAAAAACGTATTAAAAGTAGTCATATACTTGTAAATCGTCCAAAAAATGTCGTGCAACAAGAGACCAAAGTATATATGAATAATATTACAAGGTAACAAAGTTTGAACCTAATTTTTCACTATAATTTTTGTGTTGATATAATATGATATAATATTTTAGTTATTGCTATTATTATTGTAAGCAGAATAAAATATTATAATTGGATATTCAAGATTTAGAGCGCCTCCTTAGTACCAACCACTAACGGCCTTGTATATAAGAGGATGGTTGTCTTCGTGCACTCATCATCATTTAGTTCTCACGAAGACAACCTCTGTACTCCATTTTGCTGTGTTCGTGACTAAGAAAGTGGGTAGCTATCTAATAGCTCATTTTAGTGATGATCCATAAGCAGCTCTTGGATGGGACACACTTATCTTCTTCTTTTTCTCATTCTCCCTTTTTCCCTTTCTACCATATCTTCTTTGTTGATGCTGCACGAGAGGCAGTACTTAAAATGTTTCTAAAAATAGTAATTTAGATTTTATTCTTTACGCTTTTATCTCCACTAATGATCTACAAGTAGGCACTAGATAAATTGCACTCTCTTCATATTTTTCTTCCCACTTATGCTTTTTCTTTTCCTCCATCTATCCTGTCTTCCTTAATAGCGCTATACGAAGAGAAATAGTTATAAATAATATTTATAACAATATTAAAGAACAGTGATAAAATAGTGTAAAATTGTGAATATTATAATTATTACAAAACTGCAATAAATTACTAATACATTATATATTACGTACTACTTTATTACATAATACATATCAGTAATAAAATTAATACGATTAATGGCATAAAATAATTTATTGATTTAATATGTAATTAATAAACTGATAATTTATTAGTTTAATAACACTGGTAAACTACATATTAAGAAATTAATAAATTATTATTACTTTCTCTATAACAATTAACATAAATCAACAATTTTGATTTTCAAATACGGACACGCGTAAAATTTATTTTTCAAAGCTACGTTTGTCAAAAATGAAATACTACCAAAAACCACATCACATTTTTACTAGCTATAACGAATCATAACTCACCCACCCTACTTTCTATCGATCAACAGAGCATTACCAACAGATATTCGCGAACTTTTGGCAAAATGTGTAATAGAACATTCCGTCAAACATATAGACTTTAATTACCAGTCCATAAAAGTCCCCGTTAAAGTCCAGGTTGATAGCAATGGCCGAAATTAGACGTACCGATGTCTCCATGGAGACCACAGGCAGTGACAATTCTCGAAATAATTATGACATCTAAATTAAATAAGTAGTCGTAATCGTAAAACTTTCATTACTTTCAACGTTAGAGCGACAATATAATCCACTAAGTGCATCGTAAAACGCTTAACTAATTTTATTTTTACATTAGAATGCATACTGCTGAAATAAACCGACTGCTCTTGATGCTGTGGGCAGGACACATAAAATTCCTCTGGCAATCAACGTGTTAATTAACCACTTAGAATTCGAGAATAAATTCCCTCTTGCCATTATCACTCGTCTTATCACTTGTCGGAAGAACAAGAAATGAAAATGCATTGGCTAGCACGTATATTCACAATGGTACCAGGTCAGGCGCAAAAAGGGATCATTTCTGACATCGTTTACCGTGTTATATACGTTCTGTAAGCGCCATGTATCCTTGGTTTGCATAATTATACCCTGGGTAAAAGAAGTTGTCAGAAGTGTCTGCGGTTTTTCTAAATGAAACACAAACTACTCGAGCTTGTTCATCACGGCGAGAGAACTGTATTACCTAGAGTCTAGAGACTCGTATAGCAAGCTTGACTGGTTTAGAGTTCTCGTTTACCCGAACGTCCGCCACCAAAATATGCTACGACTCGCGAAATTAATTTCACCCCTCTAGCAAGTATTTTGCAAAGTCTATCAAATGAAAGTCCTGTTGCTTTTAATGTCGATAAATCTATATTCGCTGTCATAAATTTGTACTCGTTGCTATAAATTCCCAGACGTTTGCTGCAAATTTTTATTTACCGCAGTACACGCTCGTTCATTGTTATAAATTTCTATCGAATTTTATATATTTCTGTTTAGCCTGATACATTTTTATTCCCTTTATTCGATTTTATTCGTCGTTGCAAATTTTTACTTAGCGAGGTATGTTTATTCGTTGTTATAAATTTTTATACAGCTTCCTATATTTTTATTTATTTATATACAAATGTCCATTCATTGTTGTAAATTTTTGTTTATATGTATGCATATTTATTAATGTAAATTTTTATTCAATTTCGTATATTTTTATTCTGTTTTATCAATTTTTATTTATTTTCACAGATTTTTGACAAGTTTTATGAACTTTTACTCAGTTTTATATTCGTCTGCATAAATACTTGTGCATTTTTACACGTGTTTAGTCATCTTTATAAATTTCTGTCAATTTTTATAAATTTTCAGGTTGATGGCAATTTTTAAATAATATTTTATTCCGTCTAACCAACGATATAGTTTTTCTTACGACAGTACTAAGGACCTAGAAGAAAAGGTAGCAGCGAATTTGTAACATTTCTATATACCTTTGATGTTTATCGCCCCATTGCAACCCCATTTCTGGACTATACTATCTTTACCTGTGGTTTCTGCACTCGCAGATTGCCTTATCGTGAAGCCACTCCACACAGTGAGAATTCTTTTGCCCGTATACCAGTCCTCCATGCCTATTTTGCACCATATACACTATAGTAAAGAGAATATATAATGACCAGGCATTAAAATACAGATTTTAAATCCGCACGATATCGCAAACAAGAAAATTGAAAAAAAAGTCAATGTCTGCCTAGCACGTGTGAAAAATTATACAGGGTGGTAAGAAGGAAAGTATTTGAAACAATTACTTAAAATAATTGTGAAGTTGTTCGAAATTTTCGAAATAATGTCGAATAATGTGATTATCACGTATAATACTCTTTTGTTTATTCGATAGAATACTGCAATCTCTATTTGAGTCTCAAAATCTGAGATTGTTATTAATATCTCTTAAAATATTTTTGTTCGTTATCATTTAATAACTAAAAAATTACTAAATAACTCATTATTTCAATTAAATCGATATAATTATTATTCTTAAATTATTTCAAATAGATGTTTGTTATTTCTATTTCAAATAAAATCTGGCCACCTCTGTTTTGTCATAATGGATGTTCGATATGTCTTCTTTCCATTTTAATACAAATCTCATATTTACTTGTGTATTACAGATCGACGTCTTGGAATATTTCTTTCGAGTCCCATATTCTGCGATATACATTTTCTATTCGTTGTCATAATTCTATTATATGCGAATGATTAATAGAGTAAGATTTCTTCGTTTCGTCCCTATGAAAAGGAATCCGAGGGTTTCAAGTGGAACTAATGTATTCCCAAATCAATGTCTCCCTTTACATTGGTAAATTTTATAGTATGAAATATTCGTGAATAATAAAAGTCCTTTTAACATTGAAAAAATTAATTGTAGAATTTATGTTAGTTAGATATTTTTTGTAACACCTGGTGAGTACTATAAGTACATACAATTTTTAAATTCCTTGTTTTCTTATCACCCTGTATAGTTCTTGTTCACAAATGTATTCTCTATGCTATAATTTATACGTTATTAATATTATTATGTAATAATATTTTATTATGAAAATATTTCACATTAAATATTATTCGTTTATTTATAAATAAATATTATCTACTACATAGTTAAACTATTACATAAATCGTTACGTCAATTTTATTAAAATTGTAATAAATATGAATAAAGGAAACTACTCAATGCAGTGAATTCTAAAATTACTATCAAAAAAGGAATAAATATTATTTCTATGTCTATAAAATTATTGTGATTTTCTTTTTTAAATAAGAGATCTGCTTTTGAGAAATTTCAAATTGTCAATTTTTGTTACACCAACTTTGGTGAAATCGTAACAGAAATATATAAATTAAGAATACAATGACCTGAGACATTGATGCAATGAATCAGAAAATTACTATAACTCTGCTCTATTAAATGATAGCCAAATATACCATTTAATACAGCGGAGTTATAGTAATTTTCTGATTTAATGCATCAATATCTCAGGTCATTATATTTGATTATTACTTCCTCTGTTATAAAAATTTAATAGAACGCGTGTTTTAAAAATTCTGATAAACAATATCTCAAAACATTCTCCTCCCACAAACAATTGCTAGAAAAATTTCTCGAAGATCAGCAAGTAATATAAAATTATGTTTGGAATCATCTCTCGGTTCCATTTTTATTGTCCTCCATTAATTTCCTGGCATTTGGAAAATGTCAGTTCACACCCGTTGCATGTTCTTTGTACTTTGCCGGAACGTTCAAGCTTTCTGTCGGATTTTTCTAAGGATATACAACATGCGGATTTATATACATGAATACTCGAGGAATAATGATCCGTTGCAAGTAAAATGGGTCGGACTATAGCTCTGTTTCAAGTGAAGGTAGGAAAAAATCGTGAAAGAAGATTTTGCATGATTTAACGAGCTCTACTATACCGTGACAGGATCTTTTCCCCAAGTGCATTGGTACACTTCCAAAGTACAGTAAAATTTCCTCCTTTTTTCCTCCTTTTTCCCTTTTGATGGAAATTTTTCATAAATCGATTCCTCGAGTCGAGTCTGCTTGCGGAAAGTTAAGATTAAGTTATTGAAAATTCATTCAGCTGAGCTGTAAAAAATTTTCCTTTTTACGATTTCTTCTATTTCTGTTCGATACTGAGTTATGGCGTGGCCCAGTTGCTCGAATCGTGTTATAAAGTGAATGTAGCAGTAATGATTCACGTTCCGATACCTTGCAATTCGATAGCGTATTTATTTTTATTAAGCTTGAAAAATACGTACCAGCTTTAAAAATTCAAACAATTTTAAAATAATTTAAAATTTACGTTTTATCAATCTCATAATTTTGTCAGGTAAAATGTGGCCAAGAGAAATTTCTGTCGTATTTCTAAGAAGGTCAATATTATCATATTAGAGTTCATACATAAGTAAAATGGTCATAGTATGAGAAGAATATTTTTGATAAATGTAAAATTTAAAAGTGACGTATTTTAACTACTTTTAAATAAAAATTAAATAATAATATAAAAGGATACAAATATAGGTATACAGTATATTTAGATATAATGTAGAAAGAAATTTCAAGTACATTAAACAATATTAATTAAGTAATGATTCATAATTAAATTATTAATAGAAGTTAATAAGCATTTAAATCGTTATACCTCTTTTTAAATCATTAGTTTATAAATTTTTATTGCATTCTCCAATTTTCTCCAATAGTAACATATTCTTAATTTTGCTAATATATTTTATCAATTTTTTTGCATTTTTAATTTACGAAATAAAGTTTTCTGCGCTAAAACAGTTTTTAGTAGACTACCAATACTTTTATAGTTTATTCCAAATTTTTAATCAAAATGTATACTAATATTTTCATGTAGTATCACGGTAAATAATATTTTTATATATTTATTAAACAAAATACCACTATAAATAATACCATATCTTTGCCAATACAAAATATCCCTTACTATAAAATTTGATACATTTTCAAAATGTATTTTCCCTATGGCATTAAATGGCCAATTATTCAGCCATTTATCTCACATGCTCCAAATTCCACCTTTTCAGAAGCAAAATATAATCATTTAAATCGTTATATTTCTTTTTAAATCATTAGTTTATAAATTTTTATTGCGTTCTCCAATTTTCTCCAATAGTAACATATTCTTAATTTTGCTAATATATTTTATCAATTTTCTTGCATTTTTAATTTACAAAACAAAGTTTCCTTCACTAAAACTGTGTTCAGTAGACTACCAACACTTTTACAGTTTATTCCAAATTTTTATTCAAAATGTCTACTAATATTTTCATGTAGTGTCACAGTAAATAATATTTTTATATATACCATATCTTTGCCAATACAAAATATCCCTTACTATAAAATTTGATATATTTTCAAAATGTATTTTCCCTGTGGCATTGAATGGTCAATTATTCAACCATTTATCTCACATGCTCCAAATTTCACCTTTTCAAAAGAAAATCATTCACAAAACAAACATACCTCGCAATTTCGATTAACTTCCCTACAAGAAATCACCTAGATCACAGTCATAATGTAACTTTTTAGCACAGCTTTAGCACATAAGCAGTGGAGGAACAAAAGGTTACCAGGATCGGCTCGAAACGGTCAGCTTCCATAGAAAATTTGACATTTGCATTAATCACAAGCATCGTTAACGAGCTTCAACGTCATTGTGGCCGTCAGTAAAACATTTATCGTTTCCATCCGGCCACGATCATAGGTTATTAATTGGCGATTTATTATTAACGATGAATTTATTTCCTAGTAACTGTACGCATTAATGCTAATTATAGGTAATTGATCGACGCAGCTGTATTAGTTTTACGTCTGCCTCGACCACGCAAATTCGGACGACAGGCTCTGTTTGCTATTTAATCGATAAATACGATTCCATGATCAAAACGGAGTGGCAAGAATTTGCTGAGCACGTTTTGCTCCATGCATTGACTGCTTCGAGTTTACATTGTTACGTGAATCAGAATTGAATCTCGAAATGTCACCAATTTATCTCGCAGTTACTACGAAATGGAGTTACGGCTTGAAATAGACACTGAGGAGGTAATTCTTGAGCATTGTATCCGTGGAATGATTAGGTGACGTTGCAACTGTTGTTGAAAATAAGAAAATCAGGCAACAGAAGAAGCTGAGTAAGCTGGAATAATAAAATAACAAAGATGGCTGGAATAATAATAAAAAGAATGTATTTACTATGAAAAAGAAAATTATTATCGTATTTTCAAATTATTTTCATTTATGTAGCAGTTCAATTAGTTAGTTTTCTATATTTGTACGTGTAAGTTTATTGTATATATTAAATTATGAAATTTTGTTTTGTCGTGTCTTATAATTCTTGCAAACTACATGATCTCAACTATTATAATTAACAAATATGAAATTTGAGATACGTGGAATAATATGTAATTTGAATAATATATAATAATTTACAACTTCAATAATATGATATAGGAAAATTGTTATCGTATTTTCAAATTATTTTCATTTATGTAGCATTTTAATTAGTTAGTTTTCTATATTTTCACGTGTAAATTTATTGTATATATTGAATTATGAAGTTTTGTTTTATCGTGTCTTATAATTCTTGCAAACTACATGATCTCAGCTATTATAATTAACAAATATGAAATTTGAGATACGTGGAATAATATGTAATTTGAATAATATATAATAATTTGCAATTTGAATAATATGATATATGAAAATTGTTATCGTATTTTCAAATTATTTTCATTTATGTAGCATTTTAATTATTTAGTTTTCTATATTTTCACGTGTAAATTCATTGTATATATTGAATTATGAAGTTTTGTTTCATCGTGTCTTATAATTCTTGACATCTACAGGATCTAGACTAGTATAATTAATAAATATGAAATTTGAGATACGTGGAATAATATGTAATTTGAATAATATATAATAATTTGCATTTGAATAATATGATATAATTCATCAAGGATGAATTGTATTTATTATCATCGCGTATGAAAATTTATTAAATAACGAAGAACAGAAATTATGAAAATTTTAAAAGGACTTTTAACTCTCCCGCTTTATGTAATTTTTATTCACCGTTGAATGCAAATGAGGCAACTGTAAGATCGTGTCTAGGTTCGCGTATGTTTTCCAGTTGTATATTAATTTATAGGAAAACAAGCATTCGTGACATCTTGATGATGATCTCAGCTTCCCTTGTATCATGATTTTTAGAACATTCTCTGTGCAGTAATAAGGATGAAGGAAACGTCCACCATTTTGTTAAGTATGGCGAAATACATCACGTTTATGATACGAGCGAAACACCTGCTATTTTTCGGAGCTCACATAATGTATAGACCACAACACGAGGCACTATTTTGCTCATATTTCGCGAGGTATTAATATTTTTGACTATATTTTCTACTCCATTACACTTCAGATGTACACACATGAGAATATTACAGCCATAAACTGAATTATCCAAATTCTCGTATCTGTCACCTTCTGTTATACGATTATTAAATAACATGAGAGCAATACAACATTCTAACATTGTACAGAGGTTCGAGTGAATCTTCGAACTGCACATTCAGAGTTACGAGGAAACTAGACTTTGTAGATGGCGTTGTTAGCTTAGAGCTGTCATAAACATCACTATAGGAGTAATCATAATTCCAACCTTTGATTTTCATACAAATATTAATAGGATAGGTTCAATTTTGATTGTAATTGTTTATTGTCTCACCAATGCTTCCAAAACTCTGTTTAATTGGAGGAAACGTCGC
>NW_016909083.1:568043-654541 GCF_001483705.2 Eufriesea mexicana
GCAACGCCACCTGTCACGACTGGCCCACTCTTCCTGAGAGTTTCTCGTGAGATTTTACGTGGTATCAAAGGATTGGGTTGGTAGTTGATAATCGTTGGAGAGAAAAGTGACGAAATTGGATTTCCTATGGGGTCTTGCTGTATAACGTTTTTCTATTAAGGTACAGAAGAATCAATATCATATGTCAGAGCTAGTTGGCTCTTTCTCAGAGTTCCCACCGCGGTTCTACATAGTATCGAATAATTTAATCACTGTAGAGGAAAGTGACAAACCTGGACTTCTTATGGGGAGCTCGTAGAATAATATGCTTCCGTGAAACTACAGTAGGGTCAAGACCACCTGTCAAAGCTAATTAATTCTTTCTAAATGTTTCTAATGCGGTTCTTTGCGGTGTGAAGAGATCAATTATGTAAAGATAATTGTTGGGGAGAAAAGTGACGAAATTAGATTTCTTATTCCACGTGTAAAGGCTAATTAATTCTTCCTGGGAGTTTCTAATGCGATTCTACGTGGTGTCAAAAGATCAGTTAGGTAATGATAATTGTTGGAAAGAAAAGTGACAAAATTGGATTTCTTATTCCACCTGTAAAAGCTAATTAACCCTTTGCGCTCGAGAGGCGCACTTCAGTCACCATTTGATAAATTTTCGAAGCTCGATGTTCATAAATATGTCAAATTCCAAATAATGTAACGGTGTGCGAGGTATTGAAATCAAATAACTCTACGTGTTAATTATCATACGATTTCTTATTCCTGCTCAGAAAAATATTCTCAGCTCTTTAACGGATAATCTTTGACCTTCTATCTTTCTTCGATCAAAAAATCGTCGAGTGCAAAGGGTTAATTCTTCCTGGAAGTTTCGAATGCGATTCTACGTGGTGTCAAAAGATCAGTTAGGTAATGATAATTGTTGGAGAGAAAAGTGACGAAATTGGATTTCTTATGAGGCTTTTGCTGTATGACTTGCTTCTGTATAATCTCAAAAGGGCCAATACTACCTGTCAGGTCTAGTTGACTCTTCCTGAGAGTTTCTAATGCGATTCTACGTGGTATTAAAAGATTAATTAAATAGGTGTTCATTGTTGGAGGGAAATAACAAATTGAACTTCTTATGAGGATCTCTTTGGATATTATTCTTCTGTTAGACTACAGGGGAGTCAACACCACCTGTCAAAACTAATTAAATCTTCCTGAACATTTCTAATGTGATTTTACGTGATGTCAAAAGATTAGTTAGATAGATGGCAATTGTTGGAGAGAAAAGTGGTAATTGGATTTCTTATAAGGATCTCGTTGGATATTATTCTTCTGTTAGACTACAGGAGAGTCAGTACTACCTGCCAAGACTAATTAATTCTTTCTGAACGTTTCTAATGCGATTCTACGTGATGTCAAAAGATAAGTTAGATAGATGATAATTATTGGAGAAAGAAGTGACGAAATTGGATTTCTTACGGGGCTTTTGCTGTATAACATTCTTCTGTTAGACTAGACAAGAGTCAACACCACCTGACAAAGCTTAGTAATTCGTTCTGATGGTTCCTAATAGGATTCTAGGTGGTATTAAGGGATTAGGTAGATAGTTGATAATTGTTGGAAAAAAAGTGACAAAATTGGATTTCTTATGGGGTTCTTGCTGCATAACATTCTTCTGTTAAGCTATAGAAGAGTCAACATCACTTGTCAGGGCTAGTTAGCTCCTTCTGAGAGTTTCCACTGCGATTCTACATAGTATCGAAGGATAATTTAATCAGGTGTTAATTGTTGCAGAGGAAAGTGACCAACCTGAACTTCTTATGGGGATCTTGCAGAATAATATGCTTCTGTTAGGCTAAAGTAGGGCCAAGACCACCTGTCAGATCTAGCTTACTCTTTCTGAGAGTTTCTGATGCGATTTTACATAGTATCCTAGATACTATCTTATATATCTACACTGGTTATTTAAGCAGCTGTTAATTATTGGGAAGAAAAGTAAAAAATTGCACTTCTTATGGAGATCTTGCTATATAACATTCTTAACTTTGAGGTTGAAAGTATAATAATTTAATAATTGAGAAATAAAATTTGATTTGTTTCCTGGAAACTTATTCTGACAGAGTTTACGTATAAAATTGGGGTGTAGGAATTAAGATGAAAGAAATCATGGTTAACGTTTATTCAAAATTCAAAACCGTCGTAACTAAGTAAAATTCGGTATCAAAAGAATATTCTACCACTTCTCGTACATTGGATAATTAATAGTATTTAATTTCTCAAATTGAATCGCGACAAAATGTGCAATCGAAGAAGATAAATAAGGTATTCGCGTGGTTTGGTATAAATGGGGTCGTGTTTGGTATGCTGCTAAAGGGAATGTTTCTGTGGATTGGTTTACCTACGCCTACGAGTTAATTAGTGACACGCGAAAGCGGCTGGTGTGCAGAGCAGTGAAACAAAATTAGAAATATTGACCGGGTAAATAAATCCTACTATCTCGAATTGAATTAATAAAATCGGATGTCCCGATTTTTTCACAGCTGCCAAATCGACTAAACTACTAAAGAAAAAAAGAACGTGAAATAAAATTGACGAAATTAAAAGCCACCAAAATTTCGCTAAATTTCAAACACGCCGTTTCATTTCGTACACCTGGCCAATCGGAATAAAGATCAAACTAATTCATCGAAGCCTCATCATCCGTAAAAACCACTGGAAAATTCTCGTCCATTTGTCACGTCTCTCCATCACCTGTACCAAGCTTTATCAATTTTCACAGCACTCGGCTACATCTCTGCTGAGCCGATCCCACAATGGCGACTTCGAAAGAAGCTTATTCCCTAACTGTCCTTTCATCCGATTGTATCGCGTATTCGATATGATTCCGTGCTTTTCAAGGAAGCCCAGGTCTAGTTAAGAGATTAAAAATCAGGACCTGGCTTGGTCCCATGGTACAATAAGCCCGGGCTCCGTTACGACCTAATCAAACCATAGACGCGGAGTCAAATTGATCTTTCCGTGTTGTGAATTTCGCCGGATCGCGTGTACGATGATGTGGAATGATCGATCGACTCGGCTGGTTCATAAAGAGAGGGGGACATGAGAAGAATTAACAGTCAGAATGCGAAACCACCTGTACCCGACGCTAATCTAGATCGGAGGGCTAAATTGGCGGCCACCGATATATTCTGCCACGCAATCGGCCAGCTCGAGGGAAGAGTATTGCGTCCTGAGCCATCTAAACGTAATCTAAACCCGGTATTCGAGTACAGCCGTTAAATCCGCGGTAATCAAACGCGCCTCTGGCTGTGTCGGCCGGCATGGGTGAAACGAATCAGTGACTTGAGTTCCTGGTACCAATACTATCATCGACGATTCGAATATAACCTGGCTGATCGTCCTGGTAAAAGGGGAAAGAGCCAGACTGGACTGTGGAAATCGAATCGACAAACCTCTCTCTCTTTGCCTTCCTCTCTCCTACTCTTCCTCTACCACCTCTGATGGCTTTACTCAGCAGGCGATTTCAGATCCCGGTGAATTTGAATGAATTCCAATTCCAAAACTGCTGGAAATTAGGAAGGAATGGTATGTCTCGATCAAAACGTTCCTAAATAATGGAACTGCGTTTTTGATTCATGCTCACGTGCTGATGGCGCCGTTCTGGGCTCGTAAAGCGAAGTTCGGTTAGGATTAATTGACAGAAGAGGAACATCTGATCCCTTTGATTTCTGTGTACATTCTTCTGCTATTGAAAATCATGGCTAGATCCTACAGACGTTGCAATATAATGTAGTATTCATGGATCTTAGATTCTTGAGTATATCTAAGCTTCCAAAGTTTGAAACTTCCATTAAGATCGCAAACTTTTGATCGATAGCTTTACACACGTTGCATTGGTGTCAAGAAGCGCAGGAAAGCACAGGATATACCGTCATTTTGTCACTGTACTATATATGAGCCCATGCATCGATAATTAATACGTAACAAAGGAATTCTGCAAATCGTGCTCAGTACTAAATCATATATACCGTTCAACGAGAATTGACAGAGAAATATTAGACTTCTAATATTTCGAAGAAAATTTTAGCAACACTTCTGTTAAGGTACAGAAGAATCAATATCATATGTCAGAGCTAGTTGGCTCTTTCTCAGAGTTCCCACTGCGGTTCTACATAGTATCGAATAATTTAATCATTGTAGAGGAAAGTGACAAACCTGGACTTCTTATGGGGAGCTCGTAGAATAATATGCTTCCGTGAAACTACAGTAGGGTCAAGACCACCTGTCAAAGCTAATTAATTCTTTCTAAATGTTTCTAATGCGGTTCTTTGCGGTGTGAAAAGATCAATTATGTAAAGATAATTGTTGGGGAGAAAAGTGACGAAATTAGATTTCTTATTCCACGTGTAAAGGCTAATTAATTCTTCCTGGGAGTTTCTAATGCGATTCTACGTGGTGTCAAAAGATCAGTTAGGTAATGATAATTGTTGGAAAGAAAAGTGACAAAATTGGATTTCTTATTCCACCTGTAAAAGCTAATTAACCCTTTGCGCTCGAGAGGCGCACTTCAGTCACCATTTGATAAATTTTCGAAGCTCGATGTTCATAAATATGTCAAATTCCAAATAATGTAACGGTGTGCGAGGTATTGAAATCAAATAACTCTACGTGTTAATTATCATACGATTTCTTATTCCTGCTCAGAAAAATATTCTCAGCTCTTTAACGGATAATCTTTGACCTTCTATCTTTCTTCGATCAAAAAATCGTCGAGTGCAAAGGGTTAATTCTTCCTGGAAGTTTCGAATGCGATTCTACGTGGTGTCAAAAGATCAGTTAGGTAATGATAATTGTTGGAGAGAAAAGTGACGAAATTGGATTTCTTATGAGGCTTTTGCTGTATGACTTGCTTCTGTATAATCTCAAAAGGGCCAATACTACCTGTCAGGTCTAGTTGACTCTTCCTGAGAGTTTCTAATGCGATTCTACGTGGTATTAAAAGATTAATTAAATAGGTGTTCATTGTTGGAGGGAAATAACAAATTGAACTTCTTATGAGGATCTCTTTGGATATTATTCTTCTGTTAGACTACAGGGGAGTCAACACCACCTGTCAAAACTAATTAAATCTTCCTGAACATTTCTAATGTGATTTTACGTGATGTCAAAAGATTAGTTAGATAGATGGCAATTGTTGGAGAGAAAAGTGGTAATTGGATTTCTTATAAGGATCTCGTTGGATATTATTCTTCTGTTAGACTACAGGAGAGTCAGTACTACCTGCCAAGACTAATTAATTCTTTCTGAACGTTTCTAATGCGATTCTACGTGATGTCAAAAGATAAGTTAGATAGATGATAATTATTGGAGAAAGAAGTGACGAAATTGGATTTCTTACGGGGCTTTTGCTGTATAACATTCTTCTGTTAGACTAGACAAGAGTCAACACCACCTGACAAAGCTTAGTAATTCGTTCTGATGGTTCCTAATAGGATTCTAGGTGGTATTAAGGGATTAGGTAGATAGTTGATAATTGTTGGAAAAAAAGTGACAAAATTGGATTTCTTATGGGGTTCTTGCTGCATAACATTCTTCTGTTAAGCTATAGAAGAGTCAACATCACTTGTCAGGGCTAGTTAGCTCCTTCTGAGAGTTTCCACTGCGATTCTACATAGTATCGAAGGATAATTTAATCAGGTGTTAATTGTTGCAGAGGAAAGTGACCAACCTGAACTTCTTATGGGGATCTTGCAGAATAATATGCTTCTGTTAGGCTAAAGTAGGGCC
Source organism: Eufriesea mexicana (assembly GCF_001483705.2). Taxonomy (NCBI): domain Eukaryota; kingdom Metazoa; phylum Arthropoda; class Insecta; order Hymenoptera; family Apidae; genus Eufriesea; species Eufriesea mexicana. The sequence goes on from NW_016909083.1 coordinate 573,807, forward strand.
AAGACCACCTGTCAGATCTAGCTTACTCTTTCTGAGAGTTTCTGATGCGATTTTACATAGTATCCTAGATACTATCTTATATATCTACACTGGTTATTTAAGCAGCTGTTAATTATTGGGAAGAAAAGTAAAAAATTGCACTTCTTATGGAGATCTTGCTATATAACATTCTTAACTTTGAGGTTGAAAGTATAATAATTTAATAATTGAGAAATAAAATTTGATTTGTTTCCTGGAAACTTATTCTGACAGAGTTTACGTATAAAATTGGGGTGTAGGAATTAAGATGAAAGAAATCATGGTTAACGTTTATTCAAAATTCAAAACCGTCGTAACTAAGTAAAATTCGGTATCAAAAGAATATTCTACCACTTCTCGTACATTGGATAATTAATAGTATTTAATTTCTCAAATTGAATCGCGACAAAATGTGCAATCGAAGAAGATAAATAAGGTATTCGCGTGGTTTGGTATAAATGGGGTCGTGTTTGGTATGCTGCTAAAGGGAATGTTTCTGTGGATTGGTTTACCTACGCCTACGAGTTAATTAGTGACACGCGAAAGCGGCTGGTGTGCAGAGCAGTGAAACAAAATTAGAAATATTGACCGGGTAAATAAATCCTACTATCTCGAATTGAATTAATAAAATCGGATGTCCCGATTTTTTCACAGCTGCCAAATCGACTAAACTACTAAAGAAAAAAAGAACGTGAAATAAAATTGACGAAATTAAAAGCCACCAAAATTTCGCTAAATTTCAAACACGCCGTTTCATTTCGTACACCTGGCCAATCGGAATAAAGATCAAACTAATTCATCGAAGCCTCATCATCCGTAAAAACCACTGGAAAATTCTCGTCCATTTGTCACGTCTCTCCATCACCTGTACCAAGCTTTATCAATTTTCACAGCACTCGGCTACATCTCTGCTGAGCCGATCCCACAATGGCGACTTCGAAAGAAGCTTATTCCCTAACTGTCCTTTCATCCGATTGTATCGCGTATTCGATATGATTCCGTGCTTTTCAAGGAAGCCCAGGTCTAGTTAAGAGATTAAAAATCAGGACCTGGCTTGGTCCCATGGTACAATAAGCCCGGGCTCCGTTACGACCTAATCAAACCATAGACGCGGAGTCAAATTGATCTTTCCGTGTTGTGAATTTCGCCGGATCGCGTGTACGATGATGTGGAATGATCGATCGACTCGGCTGGTTCATAAAGAGAGGGGGACATGAGAAGAATTAACAGTCAGAATGCGAAACCACCTGTACCCGACGCTAATCTAGATCGGAGGGCTAAATTGGCGGCCACCGATATATTCTGCCACGCAATCGGCCAGCTCGAGGGAAGAGTATTGCGTCCTGAGCCATCTAAACGTAATCTAAACCCGGTATTCGAGTACAGCCGTTAAATCCGCGGTAATCAAACGCGCCTCTGGCTGTGTCGGCCGGCATGGGTGAAACGAATCAGTGACTTGAGTTCCTGGTACCAATACTATCATCGACGATTCGAATATAACCTGGCTGATCGTCCTGGTAAAAGGGGAAAGAGCCAGACTGGACTGTGGAAATCGAATCGACAAACCTCTCTCTCTTTGCCTTCCTCTCTCCTACTCTTCCTCTACCACCTCTGATGGCTTTACTCAGCAGGCGATTTCAGATCCCGGTGAATTTGAATGAATTCCAATTCCAAAACTGCTGGAAATTAGGAAGGAATGGTATGTCTCGATCAAAACGTTCCTAAATAATGGAACTGCGTTTTTGATTCATGCTCACGTGCTGATGGCGCCGTTCTGGGCTCGTAAAGCGAAGTTCGGTTAGGATTAATTGACAGAAGAGGAACATCTGATCCCTTTGATTTCTGTGTACATTCTTCTGCTATTGAAAATCATGGCTAGATCCTACAGACGTTGCAATATAATGTAGTATTCATGGATCTTAGATTCTTGAGTATATCTAAGCTTCCAAAGTTTGAAACTTCCATTAAGATCGCAAACTTTTGATCGATAGCTTTACACACGTTGCATTGGTGTCAAGAAGCGCAGGAAAGCACAGGATATACCGTCATTTTGTCACTGTACTATATATGAGCCCATGCATCGATAATTAATACGTAACAAAGGAATTCTGCAAATCGTGCTCAGTACTAAATCATATATACCGTTCAACGAGAATTGACAGAGAAATATTAGACTTCTAATATTTCGAAGAAAATTTTAGCAACAGCCCTGTTTTGCACTTCTAAAAGTTTATTGTGCGGTAAAGATCGGATTTACCCATTTGCATCCAAGTGCGAAATAATCGGTGAACCATGACTGTCTTCTATCACCGAGCGCGGAATAATCCGCGAGCCCGCGACTGTTTCATATCACCAAGCGCGGAATAATCTGCGAGCCCGCGACTGTTTTCTATCACCGAACGCGGAATAATCCGCGAGCTGTGACTTTTCTTCGTCATCAGTCGCTGAATATTCTTCGTATGCGACAGATCAGGTTTGATTCCTTTTGTGAGTATCTCACCTACATCAGTTCATTATATTCTTAACAAATTTTGCTTGCATGGATATCTTACACATCAATTTGCATTCACTTGTCACGTTTACGACAATCTGCATTTGTTATACTACGAAAATAAATCGTATACGATGGTTCGGAAACGATCAAAGCAAGGATCACTCTCAAGCAGTGTATTCCTTAGTTAGTACCTCTTTCTTAGGTTTACGCTTTTTGTCGAACAATATAATAAGTCTTATTATTCTGTAACTTTTTATCCATATAATACGAGTGAAGTTTTTAACGAGTATATTGCTGACTCTCTATCAGATCATTCGATACATTCAGAAGATTCTGACATACAAGTCGAGGACAGTGATAGCGATTTAGGTCCAAGGAGAATATCAAGAGCTGTTCCATTACAATATTCGAGTGATTCCGGTGATTCTAGTAGTAGCGAAATGTCCACAGAATGACGAATGTGCGATCAAAATATAGTATTTTAAGAAAATGTATGAATTTTAAATATTTTCTTTAGCTACTCGTTGTTCGGAAACAAGCGAATGAGGCCGGTGCTCAGGCTTTAAATGTCTCATATGCCGCCGCCGCTCAATGTGTTAAAATTATTTGCTTCCTTTAATTTTTCCTGTGTTGGAACCCGAATTGAGAACGTTATAGACCGATTATTCTTTTGTAATGTATTTCGGAATGCTTCTATATACAATAAGAGTTCTGCAACGAGACTACGTCGGAAAATACAATAACTTTGTATCGGCGAAGAAGAATAAGAACTGCCTTCGTCCAGCTTTAGGAGGTGCTTACATATTCTTACTTTTTGGAGGCGTGAAAACGACTATTGGTTCTAAATCAAGATAGCAATGAGTAAGATGTTTTGAACTCTGACGCTGGCCTACCTTTATCAGCTAAGTCCTTTCAGTGACTAAGAGTCAATGGACCTTAGCTGGATGCTGAGAAGGCATCCAGCAGGAAAATCCACTGCCTTCGCTCTTCAACATATGAAGCACCCTGCATGCAACACATTAATCCAAACACCGTGTCACAATTTCGACAAACCATCTTTCATCGTGTTCAAGAAAGTTTGGAATAAAAATTCTGAAAACTGTATTACATGTATTATACACGTATCATTCTCCGGAGAAGTGGCTGGGGTTACTCAACCAATTAAATCTAGACACCATATCCCGACACTGTTAAACCACCCAACAAGGTTCCCTCGAAGCGTGAAAACCCACTCACACCCTGATCCCATATCTTTTTTTCAACATTATCTAAATATACCAATGTGTTAACTGTTTAAAAACGTAGAATATATTGGTGTCCATTTCTATCCACATTATCTCCATCCGCAGCATCTATCACGTGACCGTTTTGTTTATATTTCCTGCCAATTCTCGTTGAACGGAGTATACCTAGAACTGAAGCAGTCTCGAGTGGTGAACGGGATTCTAGGACTAAGCAACGAAGAAGGAGAAAAATGAATACCTGGTCTATTGATGATCGTGCTTCACCGATCATATCGTATATCACAAACTGTCTTCGTAGTTCGAGCAATCTCTCCGTCATACGAAGTAGCTGGTCCCTTCTTGGGAGTCTCTCATATCAGTCTAGCAATGTTGCGAACGATAACCATGAATAATCTGTGCTTCGTAGGCGACAGAGATATCACGTTTCGCCTCGATTCATCTCCTGTTCCTGTTTGAACTCTAGAGGGATCAGTCGGGTGACACTGAAGAACTGTTTCACTCTCCGATGCGCTTCGACCAACGCGCCCCGACGATTGCCTGGAAAATTACCTACCAGCTTCCCCCTGCTCCTCTCGCCTTTTTTCTCTCGCGTTTGCTTTTCCCTTTTATCCTCTGCCGAGGGACAGAAAACTTTGGCAGGGTCATTGATTGATGAGGATACGACCAGGTGCTAGCCTACCTTTTTCTTCCCTACTTTGCTCAACTTAAATTATAGATTAAGACGGAACTGGCCCGGGAAATTTCGCAGTTTCTCCTAATTACTCATGGTTACTTGGTTTGGGGAAGTGCAATCCTGTTCGGTGTGTGCTGCATCATTTTAGTTTCCACGTCGAGCTGCCTTTTGAGAGATGAGGTCTGTGGAAACATGACAACGATACCCAGTGGTGGTCAAAGGTACGAGTATCGACTATCGATAAATTCGATAGATATCTTATTAAAAATTTATCTTTCAGATACATGACGTTTTGTCATTGCAGAAAATACATTCCCTTATTTTTAATGTTTATGAATTTATAAAATATATTTATACATTTTTTGAAGTAGAGAAAGGTGCGATTAAAATATCTAAATAGTAGGTATATTGTTGGATGACTAACGATTCGTTGGCCATTAGTCACTAGAAGGGCCTAGCTGATAAACGCAGACCAATTTCAGAGTCAAAAAACAATTGACTCATTCCTAGTTTCACTAAGAGCCAATGGTCATCTTCACCCTACCAAAACCTAACATTTTATAAGCCTCTACAAAATTTTTCAAAGAACAGTTCAGTTTTTTCCTCTCCGCCGACTTGTATTTTTCCAACGTAGCCTTGTTGCTAGAACCCGTATTGTATATTGAAATCCGGGTTCCAACAATATTGTTTAGGTTGTTCTGACAAGTTCGGATAACGATTAATATATTTATTGGAAGAAGATATATTTTGTATCTATTTTATTGGAAGGATATATAATAATATCACTAAATAAATATAAATGTAACAATTAAAACATATCCCTTTTAATATATATTTATAACATACTATAACGGTATAATTTATTTCTTGCCTTAGAAGAGTCAGTTTCCTTAGTTTCAATAGGAGGAGAATCTCTGAAATTAGGAAACTGTTTCCATGGTGCAGATAATTCAAATTTTCGAAATTCCTGTGTTAATTCTAGTGGTTTACATACAACTCTTATTAATTCATCGTCATAACGTACCTCAACAAAACCACTGAGAGGAAAATTTCTTAATGGATGACCTTCAAGACCGTAATTTGAAAGAATCCTACGAAGATCTGAATGATCTTTGAACACTACACCAAACATGTCCCATACTTCTCGCTCATATCAGTTAGCAGCATCATAAATTCCTTCTATTAATGGTAAAGGAGTTAATTCATCTGTATATGTTTTCACCCTAATACGTAAATTATATACCAAGGAAAGAAGACTGTAGATAACCTCGAACCTATATGGACGAGAAGGAACATCTATTGCAGTCAAATCTGTTAACACAGTATATTGAGTATTATGATGACATTTTAAGAACTGTAATGTTGGGATAATTCCATCTGGACAGATTAATACTTCAGGTTCATCGCCACAAGCAGCTTGAATTTTCTGAACATACTTTGGTAAACATGCACTTATATATGAACCTAAATCCCTTCGAGCTGTCAGATCTGTTACACTTTTACCCATTTTTATTATGGGTAAAAAGAAATAACTATCGTTACATTATAATTATCTTTATTCTTCCTTAAGGAAGGTATATCTCAAGTATTCTGACTGTTCGCGTAGGGAGTCAAAACTAGAGTGCAGAAAAAGGGTATGCGATTGCAACTCATCCTGGTTGTAATGAGTGGATAAGGATTGCCCCACCTTAACGTCAGGTGATGACAACGGTGTATATAAGATCGGGTTCGACTCGAGTGTTTGGCGCGAAAAATACAAATGATAGCGGCTGTTAAGCCTTGGAATATCGTGCCGGTATTTTGTTCGGCTCTTGATTAGAATAGACCCAGAAGACCGTTAGGGTCTTCTGGCAGTCAGATTCTAATTGCTTTTTAGTTCAAGTTCCGTGTCCTTTCTATCTTCATTTTCAATGCATTTTCAAACAATTCTTTATTTCCCTCGGGTCACCTGACACGAGGCTTTCTTTAGCCATTAATGTTAGAAAGCAGGCAACAGCACTTAGGATTTGGCTGAGAATAGGCCTGCAAAGAAAGGGACCAGGCCATGTGCGATGTCGCGACTTTCGGAGCCATAAAGTAACGGGTCCTTCAGGAAGGATCACGAATGTGCGGGTGGCCCACCAGCAACCCCCTTTGAGGGAGAGGCTTCCTCCACCGGCAGACCTGGTCGCGGAAGACGGTCCTCCCTTCTTTGGGGGCATCTGATTCGCGGACCGAGGGCCCACTCTCGGTCCTGTCAACCACCAATGGGAAAACCGATTTCCCTTTGGAAACCATGGGCTCCGAAAGATCGTGCATCGCACAAGTTAGTTAGGTCAGTACCAGTCAGTCAGCAAATAACATTCAAAGAGTTCAGAAGAGTTAACCGGAACTATTACAAAATATACAGTCTACTATAAACACAAGTTCCTCAGGAAATTTGGTTCGTCATTAACCGTCGCCAATTGCGGAAGACCTATGGACGATATACAGCGGCAAATCCTTTTGTAGGAATGTCTGTAGAATGATTGAGAGAGAAAGCGTGTGTATAGAATGAGATAGATCTGGCTTTAAATAAGGATGCAAGGACGCGAGGCACATAGATGGTGTGTAGTCGAGAATAGAGGATTGCGTGTTAGAGGTGAGAAGAATTTAGTGTGATATGTTAATTAAGTAAACCTGTTTTATTATTAAAAAAGAAATTCTTTTATCAATTTTTCGCGTAACACTGGTCTCCTAATTCTTATCTAACCTGTGAAATAAACACTTCACGTATTCCCGGAATCTCTTCGGCGCATAGAATAAAGATATATCTATTTCTCTTGATAGATTAATTTTTGTATATTCGATACGTTAAACGTATCTTATTTTCAACAATATTTTAAACAATTTTATTATAATTGCTGCAATCTGTCTCAATTGCTTGTATTCGCTTTATCGATATCATCTCGATGTTGACGATACTTGTCAATAACTTTATCTATAATTACATCTCTAATGACGGTAATGGGGTATACATAGATACAATTCGTTGATATTGGACTTTATCTCAGACATACTTTATTCAGGAAAGTAGAGAGTCCGATATTTAAAAATCCACGATTTCAATTCTCGAGTTTAACTTTAGGGGTTGTAGCAAGAAGACAATATTTTATTTTAATAACATTTTATTGCATACTCATACGTAGTATATGATTCATAATGTATATCATGTTCAAGGATGATAAAACTCCATGCAAAGTGCAATTTTGAAGGAAAGGTACGTAAAGAATACAGTAGTATAGACTCGAAGGAGTTTATTTAGGATTTCATGGGGTGGATGAAAGCTTAGAGCTTCTAGGGTTAGACTCAATTTATACTAAATGAAGGAAAGAACTTTGGCAATGAGAACTCGATGTCAGTACAACTCCCCAGTTTGGCCTCGGTTTCAATACTGACTGCATTCATGGTTCTTGTAACCCATGGAGCCATAAACTGAGGCCATACAGTTAGCCTTTCGATGCGTCTGTTTTCAACCTCTTTCACATTTAGGTTGCACCCTAACTTGGATTTCTAACCCTTTGCAGTCCTGTGTCTATTTAGACTCGACATTTTATTACATTCGATTCTCTTTATTTTGAAAATATTGGAACTGAAATTTCAATATTTCAGCAAAATTAAGTATAAAGATGGAACCAAAAAGTAATGAAAATTTCGCAGTTCTTGCTTTGTATACAGGATGGAGACAGGAGTTTGGTAGCTGGGAAGAGAGGATTGCCCAACCTAAAAAATTTAGGAAAATTTGGGGGCGTTTCTTGTTATCCCCGTTCACGCCCTGTCAATCCTCTGCCCTTAAGTACAGGTATACCGTGTGCCTATCTGCCAGTCATCGGTAGCTGAAATCCATTAGTCAGGTGTTGTAGTATATCTGCTGTGCACCGTCTAAATCTATAAGATTATAATACGTCAGTTGCTATTGAACTGAGTCCTAACTCTTAAACAGTGATTATGTTTTTGAAGCTTCTCCTGGTAATAAAGTTAATAATGTGTTTAATAAGCTGAGGTATTTAGAGATTCAAAAGTAACAGATATTTTTGTGCATATGGTAAATTCAGAACAGTGAACTATTTTGAATACGTTATGGTTGAGGAATATTCTTCTCATGGTTTGGTTGACAAAAAGGAGATGTAGATATTAGAAAACAGTTTTGTAACTTTTGCTTGTTTTTTTTTTTTATAATATTTTGTTGATAGTGGATATTTTCTTAAGATTTATTATGTATTTTAAGATTGGAATTTTTAATATTGCATCTTTAATATCAGAATTCTTTGTAACTATGGAGTGCTAAATGCAGCTATGGCAATTTTAGGTGTTTGCATGAAGTATATTGTGTATAGTAGATAGATGGTTTTATGATTAATCTAAAATCTAAATATGAGATATAATATGCAATGATAGCATTTTCTATTTTATTAAAATTATAATTTCTCTTTATATATATTGGGTATATAATATTAAATGTAAATATTCCAATTTTAAGTGTTTTTGAAAATATAGGAAATATGTAGAATGATTATAAATAAGGATAAAATATGTAAAAATTTTCTGTTTTGTCAGAATTACAATATTCTTCATAATGAATAGTTATACAATACAAAATATATATATATATGTGACAATTTTAAGTATTTATATGGATAAAGGCAGAAAATGCAGCAATTAAATAATAGCAAATGTATCAAAATTTTCAAGAAAATTGTAAAGTATAATATGCAAATAATAAACAATATCTTATAATATAAATATTAATATCAATATATTGTAGAATACAACTTAAATAATCTGCAATATAATAATATAGAAACTCTAATATACAAAATTCATTATTCACCTACAATTTACCTATTTTCAAACATAAAGAAATCTACTGAAACGACATATTATATTTCTCATACGATATGTGTGTGTAAAAAGAAATAATATACTATTACTTCATTATACTTCCCACTTTCAAGAAAATTCCAATAAAAATTCCAACTAAATCAAACATAAAGAAATCCACTGAAACGGTATATTATATTCTTCATGCATCATGCGATAATACAAAAAAAAAAGGAATTGCAAAAGAAACATACCGTTTTTTAAATAACATATAGAAAAGAAGTCACTATTAACACGTTGACTGCCAAGTACGAGATATCTCGTAGGTTGTTTCTGTAAGTAAATGGCTAAACTGATAATAATATTTATCGAACAGTATAACAACACAACATAAATTATAATTAAATCACATAAAATAAATTCGCTTCTTACTGCGATATAATCTATTCAGGACTCTTTCACACACAACGTCTATTTCTGATGACTGTCATTCATCCACTAATTGTTTTTCACGACTCTCTGTCATACTCGTCACACACATACATTCTCCCACACAAACATTTCTCACACTTATACCAAACATTCTATGACAACCACTATCACAGTTTCCTTGCCCAGGTCGCCTACTACGAGTTATCTCGTCCCTTCGTTATTTGCCATATTTGTTCAGCTACGAGGAAACCCTTAGTATAACTGTAGTATAATTCTAAAAGAAAAAGTTTATACAAGTTTATTCACGTAGAATAACATTTTTATGGTTTGTGACAATTTTCAAAACAATTTTGCACTCCAACTATCAGATAATTCTGTATATCGTCAATAGGTCGTCCGCAATTGGCGACGGTTAATGACGAACCAAATTTCTTGAGGAACTTGTGTTTATAGTAGACTGTATATTTTGTAATAGTTCCGGTTAACTCTTCTGAACTCTTCGAATGTTATTTGCTGACTGACTGGTACTGACCTAACTAACTTGTGCGATGCACGATCTTTCGGAGCCCATGGTTTCCAAAGGGAAATCGGTTTTCCCATTGGTGGTTGACAGGACCGAGGGTGGGCCCTCGGTCCGCGAATCAGATGCCCCCAAAGAAGGGAGGACCGTCTTCCGCGACCAGGTCTGCCGGTGGAGGAAGCCTCTCCCTCAAAGGGGGTTGCTGGTGGGCCACCCGCGCATTCGTGATCCTTCCTGAAGGACCCGTTACTTTATGGCTCCGAAAGTCGCGACATCGCACATGGCCTGGTCCCTTTCTTTGCAGGCCTATTGTCAGCCAAATCCTAAGTGCTGTTGCCTGCTTTCTAACATTAATGGCTAAAGAAAGCCTCGTGTCCGGTGACCCGAGGGAAATAAAGAATTGTTTGAAAATGCATTGAAAATGAAGATAGAAAGAACACGGAACTTGAACTAAAACAGCAATTAGAATCTGGCTGCCAGAAGACCCTAACGGTCTTCTGGGTCTGTTCTAAACAAAGGGCCGAACAAAATACCGGCACGACATTCCAAAGCTTAACAAGTTCGTAAAATGTTTTTTTTTTAAAAAAAAAAAAACATTTTTTAAGCTTTCTGATTATTACTATTTACTATAAATAAAGCTTTTTATAACATAACATGATTAAATCAAGTTGACTTCTTAGACCGGAATCGTGAAAAGTTGCATGGCAGTCAACGTGTTAAAAATTCGTCGAGGAAAAATAAAACTGGACAATCAACGCATTTAGCTCCTCATTATTCGCGACATTTTCAAGTGAATACGATAAACTTCTCGGATTGCGTATTTCTACGTATAAACGCTTGTGGAGACGTTCAAGCGTCCGGGTTGTCTGTGTATTTTAGCGAAGAGGCTGTGCGTTGCGAATCGCAGGCCACACGCATCGAGGGCACGTCCACTTAGGAGTGCAGCTCCTCTTTTTCCGAGGCGTTTTTCTCGGCCGAGGGGACCAGTCTGCACCAACGCCACCAAGGCAGCCGTCCGAGAAATACTCTTCCAATATATGTGATCAGATTCATCCTTCTTGAGATCGAACCTTGTTCAGCTACGACCACCGGTCATCTTGCAAGAGCAGTTTAGGTTGCGGAAAAAGTGGCCACTTTTTGGCCAAATTTGGTTATTTTAGCGAACCCCTGCCGGATTGGAAGCCTCTTCTTATAGTCGTGAACAGTGATAGGGGTTTGTAAGAAATATTGGAGGATAATGGCATTCGGTATTCCTTGGGCAAATGAATATAAAATTTCTGAATGAAAAATGAAAAATATAAAATTAATGTTTTTGTGATGTTTATAGGGCATTCTGAATTCTACGCAAACTTTGTTTCTATAATCGAAAAAGTAACCCTAGTGATTTGTAATAAATATTATTAATAACTTTCTTCCTTGATGATTATTTTAATGATAATTTTGAAATAACCATTACTTGTACAATGGTGTTTATAATAACCCTTAATAGTGATTAAAATTGCGAATAATCTAGTACCAATTTAACATCTTTTTTTGTTTGGACATTTTTAATTTTTAATTTAATTAATTTCTTATTAATTTCCTTGCTCTTTTTTTAAATCTATCGAAACGTTTTCATAGTTAAACCAGGTATGTGTCTATGAATTACTTGATCACCATAACTGGAATTACTTAATTTGTCGTTGAATAAAGTATACGTATAGATATGCAATAATGTATATAATAACAATAATGTATATATAATTATGTCTCTATTGCAATAAGAATTAATTGATTGATAATAAACATCAATTTGCCTAAATATACTATACATGCATAATAATTAAATTAGAATGATAAAAAACTACATATATATGTAAATCTATTTAGAAATGCTTTTATATCTGTATTCGAAAAACTTATGTCCAAAAATGAAGTTTTAAAAGTCAGTGAATCATTCTATATGATCATGAAAAACAGAAATATCACAGATCATTAAATTTATCTTTCAATGGACTACTTACCTAAATGAATTACAATTACATTTTTATCTCACGAAAAATTACTTCTGCTAAAAGCATAATTAGTTTTACGAAAACTAACATTACTTTTAGTATTCAAGGTTAAGATATGAAAACTACAGCAGTTTTTAGTAATTGCAAGTACAGAAAGTTTGAAAGCACACGTGTTTGGTAATTCTAATATTATAAAATTTTCCCCCATAAAAAAGAGTATTTTTTGGTTTCTCTTCCAAATACAGGGTATCTTCGAAATCTCAGAACAATACTACGAATAATCGTATAAATATATATAAATAAAAATAATTAAAAATAAATAGATACATAAATATGTATAAAATAAGAATTGCGAATAACTAATAATTAATAACTACGCAATCTTCGCAAAAATGAAAACAAATTTTATCAAAGGCAGTACATTTCTAGCAAAACACTTAAAAGAGTCATTTCGACTTGGTAGTTTTACTGTCGTAATCTCTGTCTCTCCCTGTCTCTCTCTCTGTCTCTGTCAAAGGGAATACATATGTACCTTTCAACTTCCCTTCGAATTTATTCTAAAAGCATACGCCAAGATACAATGCATACCATCCTCAGTATTAGAAATACTGATCTATAACATATATCTACCTAAACATAGACATATGAGTATATATGTACATAAGTATACATATAGTATATACAGTATATTGGTACATAGTGTACACCAGTAATTGAAAATAAAGGACTCTGTAATTTAATAATTAAAAATAAATTAGTATATATACCAGTAATTAAAAATAAGTAAATATATATTAATAATTAAAAATAAATGGGTGTATATACTGGGGATTAGAAATAAATAAGTACATATTTGTGTTGATATTTGTGAAAAGTACTAATAATTAAAAGTGTATATACCAATTAACCAACGATACGTATTACCAAGTCTCGCCACATGAAGGTGGCTACACATGGAGACCCAGCCTTAGGGTCTTCACATGAACGTTCTACTAGTAGTTTTCTGTGCCAAAGATACTTCTGTTTAACATAGAACAAAAGCTACTGACACTACATCACTATCTTATAAAAGGGAATTCGGATCGGTATACAAAATTTTAATGCTCTACTTATATATAGGCAACACTAATATTTTTCATTTTAATAGCATTTAGTGACTGTGGGTCCTATACACGTTAGGACTCAAGAAAAATATAGAAAACGCGAACAAATACTGTGACCACTGACTACTGAGTGGACTGTTGGCCACCCCCTTCGTACCAGCCATCAGGCTAAGCGAGGAAGGTTCATCCGGTCCGAATAGAAATCTGCAAAAGAGGTTCCAAGTGCTCGCAAGATCTATATATATGTATAGAACTTGTATGTAACCAATGATCGATCGAAACTCGACGAAATTTCACGATCGTTGCCGATTTTGTTACTACTATCGTGTCTTCTGTAATAACCATAGTAATTAAAAATAAATTACCATGTATAGCAATAATTGAGCCGTTCACTGCACAAATTGATATACTCCATAAAACAAAAAGTGAAGAAACGCAATGAAATAATGTATATTGTTTTTTAAAATTCCCTTCATAATTTAAATCGAAATAAATATCGTAGAATGTATAAATACAAATGTAACTTTCATCTAACGGTATATAAAATTTATAAGAAAAAATAGCCAAAAGGTAATCGTTAGTAATGTTACCATTTTTATGCTACTGGAAGAGTTAATCGATTTGGCAAGTGAAAAAGTAATAAATTTAAATTTTACTAAATTTTACTTAAATTCTGATAAGACGGCACTAAAAAATTCACCGTTATCATTCATGGCTTGCTAGTGAATTTGAGTTGCATTATTGCAACGATTTACATTAGAGTACGGAGTTAATCAAAGTGACCTCTGAAATAAATTATTTATTATTCAGTGGCCAAAAAATTTTTGTCGTTTAATGGTGTTAATCTTAATTATCAGGGAAAGTTATTATAAATATAAAAAGTTATGACTATACCAAGTGCTTTGACACTTAAATTTAAGATTTTTCAAAAAATGGAGTTAATCGATTTATGCAGTGAACGGCTCAATTAAAAACAAATAGTAACTAATATCTCTATTTTCACAAATATCAACGCAAATTTCACGAGAATAAGAGCTATACGTTTCCAGCAAGAGCAAAAGCAATACGGCCGAAACCAGTCATTTGACTCGTCTGGTAGTTGCAGTGTTAACCGCGTGTAACAAGTTTTAAGGTACATCTCGTCAGCTATTCCCGATCACGTGAAGGCGAAGCCTCGACTGGACTGTGCAAAAGCACAGGGTAGTTGGCCATTTCGACGATTTAGCCCGCTGATTGCAAAATCGGAATCGGCCACTGGATTCTCTTCGATTGGTCCCTTCGTTGTAACGTACGATGGAAATCGGTCCGAAATTGCCGCTTGCCAATCTTCGTCCTCCTACAGCCGGAACGAAGCGGAGAAATTGAACGTGTTCGCGTTGACGAATGACTTCTCCGCTTTTCGAAAATGAGTTGCCCCGCTCCTACTTGCGATTGTCACCGATCTTCCTTCGATAGTCGTTCCCGAGATTGGAATTTCGGCCGATAAATCCGCGCTCAAATATCTATTTGCACATTTTACCCACCGATTAAACGATTCGTGCGTGTCTCCATTTTAATTTTCACGTCGAAATGTAAGGCTTGTGTGGAATATCTGTGAAGCATAGGTAGAGAGAAGTATATTTCTTTCGTCCTTTACGAAGTGAAGTGGATTATACGTGATTGTAAATATTTATTTTTGAGTCTGCATAGATTATTTACTAAGTTCGTGATGACTAACCCCTTATTTTGTGATTTAATTACGGCAAATAGAGATTTGGGAAATTTTTTAATTTTAATTGGCGAATGCATGTTTATTTTGTCCAACTATAATATCGTAAAGATTTTTAAGATTTATATGAAATTTGTTTATATTAATATGTTTCTTGCCAGCTATTTGATTGGTTCTTTGATACCGACATTTATCATCATTAATCAGTTTTTGAATATCGATGCCAATTAGTTGATGTAACAGTAAACAAATCTTTTAACCCTTTGACTGCCACATGTTTCCCTCAGAACGCCACAGGAGTGCACTGCTAGATACAAGATTTGTTCTAATATTTCTTTGATGATCTAATAAAAATTTTTCATCGTTCAATGGAGCACTTTTTATTTCAAAGTATCTTCTAATTAGCGGTTATATTCAAAATGCACTAACTGTCAATTTTCATTCAATGTTATTCAATGCAGTTCAAGTAGTTCAAGCGTTCCGGTCACCAATGACCACCGTGGCGTTACAGGAGAAACCGTGGCCTGTCATATATGACCAACGTGGCAGTCAAAGTGTTAATGGCTTTTCTAATGAAGTGAAATACGATCTATCGACGTATCATATCCCATTATTGTATGAAAAGTATTGATTTCCAGAAAATCAAAGACGAAGCCAGTCAAATGAGAGTGTCACTGTGACAAATATAGTATTTATCTATGTAGTCATAAGACACAATGACAAAATTTTATTTCATATTTCTTATTAGCGTTCATCTATTCGTAAGTCCACGTCTAGATTCAGGATCGGTGGTAGACTTTAGGTTCCTATTACACGACCGCGTGTGTCGCTCCTTGCACACTGATTGTGGTACTAAATATTTTGCTTACGCGACATCGGTCAAAAAGAATACAATATTTTAAAGAAATCTTAATGTAATATATTAAAACAGGATAAACTGTCAATTTTCATTCAATATTGTTCAATGCAGTTCAAGTAGTTCAAGCGTTCCGGTCACCAATGACCACCGAGGCGTCACAGGAGAAACCGTGACCGGTCATATATGACCAACGTGGCAGTCAAAGTTTTAATTTGCTGTTAGAATTTATGAAATATGAACTTACGAAAAATAATGTATTTCTGTAGAATCAAGATTACCTGATTATGCTCCACCCTGAAATGTTTGAATCATTTTGAATAATCGTGTGCATTTTGTAATAATAATTTAGAACCGTCGTTTATGCATAAAAGAGTACATCATAGTGTGATGATCAATGGCTTATTTTTGTGCGGTTTGTATGAAAAATGCACGAGTTAGACTCGACATTATAATGCAGAGGATTAATATTTTCAACTTGCTGTGTGTGCGTAGGGGGTGGGATATTTAAATGGAGATACGAGTATTTTTGTTATTTATGATTTTATGAAAAATATCTTCGGGATGAGGTTAAAATATTTGAAGTTGGGAGATGAAGTAATGATTTTCGAATTTTTAATACTCCTCTGTGATATATAGATTAAAATTAGAAATAGGATTTATACAAGATATCTTTAGGAAAATGTTATATAAAAATAGTTGTGTATAAAAATAACAAAATAATCTTTTTACAAATTTATTTTTCTTATGACATTTCAAAGTCACTAAAATCTCATATTTTATTATATAATGTACATAATAATTCAATAAATATTCGTCGTATAGTATATTTATATCAAATATCATATTTTGTGGTGAAACTTTTTAATCTGATATTTAAAAAAATAATATTTAAATAAATTTTAAATATAAATAAAATAAAATAACATTTAAATAAATTTTTATATTTATTAATGGGATTTCATGAAATTTATTGATCTATCTGCAGTATTTATTGATCTATTTCTACCGTGTAAATATTTCTGTCCTTCATTGTGAGGACAAGTTTTTAAAATTTAAGTCATTTTAAATAAATTACACGTGCATTTTCGTTGCTTTTTTTCTTTGACATAGGAGATGTAAGATGGAAACAGTGAAGGGCGAGAAATAGTGGAAATATTTCTTCCTTATCGTTAGCTGAAACATTCAAGCAAAGGCTTATGTTCTCAGAAATTCTATATCAGCGGAAGTAGGGTGAACTAAATCTCCGATTTCTTTCGCCACCTGCTACTCACACGATTCATTTTCGTGTTTACTGTCGGTCATTCGTAACAGAGTTTTCAGCTGGAAAATTTATTGCCTGTTTCGTATCGAAATCATCTCTGAATATATTACACATCAATGTTCGGAAAGATACCTATATTTCTTTAAGTTTTTATTTTTTCTGAGAGTTAATCAAACCTTTAAATTTTTCTTAATTTCAGTTGACACGTTTCAACCCTTGCACTGTGATTTAATTACGAATAATTATACACCCGTGAAGTGTTTATAATTTAATTAACCATTATACATTTATTCCGTGCATAATAAAATTAGATATTAGATAAAAATTTTGAAAATTCTTTGAATCTCGTGGTTCTTGAAGTATGTTTACTATAGTTATTTTCGTGTGGTAAATGAAGCTTATAATCGTGGGATTTGGCATGAAAAGTTCGTGACGAATTAGGCTTGATACTATAGTGCAAAGGATTAATATTACTTACCACGGTAAAGTACAATAAAATAATATAAATGTATATATTATAATAATATAAATATATAATATATTATATAATATATTTTGTTAGTACATATTTTCGGTTTCACTTTTACTTTTATTTTGTAATTTTTTATTTTCGAATGTTAAATGATTGTAAAGATATATATAACTATAATTGAAGCAATAGGATTCAACATAACAGCTACTAGTATATTTAGTGTATTCTATTAATATATTTAGTATCAATTATATTCAAATTCGTCCGGAAATTTTATGTTTCGTACATTTGAATTGTTTCTATAAAAGAAATTGATGATCATTAATGATTAAAATTTTGATTTTATTTACAGTATTCTTATCCTTTATTCTTTAATATTCTTAACCTTTAATATTTTTAGAAATTTGTGAAATGTAAAAAAATTCCTTTGTATTTACCTCATGTATTTACTATTATCATAAAACTTGCAAATTCTCAAAAAAAAAAAATAATTCTCTTCAACTGATAAATTGAGTAAACGCAAATTTTCATACAGACAAAGACCATGAGAAAATCACTATACTTCTTTCTAACCTCTCATTTATAAACGTCGAACAGTCACGAAGATAACCGAGTAGAATCGCGTTCAAAGCAAAACAATTTAGAACTTGTTTGTGAATGGTCCCGCAAAAGGACTAAACCGAGAATGGACAGTCTGCACGAGATGTGGTAACACGAACGTTGTCGTTACAGCGTGACCGTACCAAACCAGAGGAACAAAACTTGGTGACAATCATGAACGGCCCAGTGAATTCGTACACTTATCCAATCTGACCGCTTATGTCCGTTGTGCTTGTTCCCTGTGCCATTATCGTATATTCGGAACGGTATCGAACTTCCTCGGTAACTGACCGTGCGCAATATCTACGATACTAGCGCCATTGTTCCTGTGAAATCTTCATTCCGTCGCAGTTTCTTCTAACAATGGAAACATACGGGTTAACATAGCGATCTGTATACACGGTGTCTGTGAAAATTATGCACATTCGACGTGCTGCTGCGCGTATCGAATAAAAGTGCGTAATTTAGAAGTAACGTCAAATTTGACGCGGACTCGATGCATGTATCGAGTTAACGATAAATGTGCCTATAATTACGAAAGCGGTCTAAGTCATCGACTTAAGAGGAACGATTTTATTATTTATTTCGCGTTGCATTCATTTATATTACGTTAAAATATATTTATTTTCTACAGAACAGTGAAGATTGAGTTTTTAGCTTTATCGCAATTAATTTTATAATTTATGACGTATTTAAAGGCCAAAGCTTTTAATATTTTAGAAACAAATATAAGTGACTTAGACCACTTTCATAATAAAATAAAATAGGCACAAATTTGTCAGAGCTCAAATGAACGGTTTGAAATTTTTTATTAAAAATTTCGCACTCGACGTTGTCACCTTGGTTACTTGTCATTGCAATTTTTCTTTTAAAATTGACATAATCGATTGTTTTATATCGCCACGTGTTCCACATTTTTGACAGTTTTTCTTATTTTATTTCTTCATTTGACCGGTTATGGTAGATTTGGTGTTAATTTCTCTTTACAGGAAAAGTATTGACTGGTTGCGTGGAGACGTTTCGGATGACAGTTTGGTCAATAATTTTTCGACAAGAAATTTACTCGATATATGCATCGAGTTCGCGTCGAATTTTCTGTCACGTTTAAAATTCGAATTAATATTCCACACGTGGAATATGATTCTTAATACGATTCCTATTATGATACGTCTTTGAACAAAGATTAAGATATTAGCAGTTAAATTTTTGAGAAAACATAAAATTTCTTTCTTGAATATTATATCGTTATATTTTTGTATAATAAATGAATAAAGACATTGCAAGGTAATTTATCATTTATTCCAAATAAATACATACTACTTTTGTTATTTGAGAGCAGTATTGAAAATAACGGTCTGAAATAAATTGTTCCAAATGGATGTTTCTTATATCCATTTCAAATAAAATGTACCGAAGTCTGATTTTTCAGGGACACCCTGTATGTGCAATATATCACGATGTTCGATATCTTTCCTCTTTTCAGGGAAGAATCTTCTTTGTTTGCAGAAAATAGCTCGTTACTACATGTTTGCAGGTAGTATAACAGTATTCGATGAAGTTGTATAATCGCGAATGAATTAAACAATTATTTTCACTTGAAATTTATATTGTCGATTGTTTCAAATTACTTTCGTTACTGGGTACTGTGACTTTTAATACCTTGGAGCCGAAGGTTTTCGCTGTTTTGAGATATAATAGCAACTCGAATCTTTTTCTTTATTTTATTTTGTTTCTTAACATAGAATTAGTTTTATTTTGAGACTGTATCTATTATTAATTATTATTTAATATTATTATTATTATTATATACTATATTACTATTATATACTTTTATATACTATATACTATATTGTTATATTATTATTTAATATTGTTGAAATTTGTAATTCGCGCTTCAGTCCAACGGGCTTGTATAGCATGCGTATAGCATACACGCATGCGCAATGCGTTATGCGAAACCAATATTATAGTTATTAACACTTCTCATTCGTCACTCGAATAATATCAGCAAAACATATAGCAAGTGACAGTTGATTATCAAATGCACCATATTATTTGTGAAAAAATTGTCATACTATTTCCCATAGCTTCTTTCATATGTCTAGAAGTCTATTCCTATAAACAGTTCGGTCAAAAATTCTGTTTGACCGATTCACAGAAAGATGTGCAATTCTGTTTGATGCAAATTGGATTATTTCCTGAGCTACCATCACTAATTCATTTTTCACCAATGATGTTGCGGCTCCAGGACCGAACGTCCCAAATTAAACGGAGGACTGGTTTATGTACTTATTGCCAGTGTCCCTTGCCTCGCGGACATTCGTCACCACTGACGAATCACCACTGGTCACCACTTGGGTGAACCTTTGCAAGGGTCAATAAATCACATCATTCAAATCATATTTCCTAACCTACATTATGAATTCATTTTCTGCTAATGATAAATTGCAGTTTCGAAGACATTAAATTGTTTAAGAATACCTAGTTTGTTGGATCTTAATTTGAGAATAAAAATTTTGTTTAACACTTTGTGTTTATCCTGAAAGAAAATCTTGAACAAAGTCAGTTGTTTAATTCTCGTTTATTATATTTAATTCTCTTTTAATATACGTGTTCGCGTATATCGAACGTTTTTATGGGAAGGTAGGAGTAATTATTTTCAGTACGATTGTTATGTATATCCAAGATGTAAAGCTACTTTGCTAATGAGCTGTTTTTAATGATACGTTATCGGTGAATCACGCGAAAATTTTATCGCGACATCAGCACGCGTTTCAATTCGGAATGCTGCCGAGACTAATATTGATTTTAGTAACAACCTCTCATTCAGATTATATCTTTTTGTACAGGGCATTCCGCCTAACTGTATCATTTCAAACATCTTTAATTCCATTCGTCGAAATTTTGTAAAAATATTTACCTCTGACGCAATTGGATAATTTGACGAATTTTAAAATATTATTTATTTCAAGCTAGTAAATTAATTATATATGTTATTGGTATTTCAATACTTCTTTTCTCAAATTTTTAAAAAATTTAAATTTTAAAATTTGTTTAAGAAAGTTAATTCGATTATGTGCATCCCTCTACTTCATTTCATTTTACCGAATGACCTTTTATTTCGTCTTTTTTTAAACGTAGAACTTAAACCAGATACACAGGATACACTGTATATCACGATTTACATTCTCATATTCAATAAAAGGATAAGCAAACAATTTGCGAGGAGAACAAACGTTTTTTATACGGAATTGAGCAGGTATAATGGCAGAGAGCATAAACAAACCAAAAAATATTACACATTTTAAGATAATTGTTTTTATATATTGAAAAGCTACTTCGTGAAATTGAAATTTCGACGTCGTTTCAACGTCTCTTTATTACACAAAGATTTACAAAGTGATATGAAAAATATTGTAAAATAATTTTTATAAAATATCATTAGATATACCATTCAAAAATATTGAAAATATTAATAATGCATATAATAATAACAAAATAATAAATACTAATAGCAGTAACAAATTTTAATGGTGAATGAAATATCAATAACAATGAGAACAATTCTTTATTTAATTACAAAAATAATCAAACGGAAATATTAAGTATAAATCTAATTAATTTCTCGCAATCATGCTCACAATTATTTTTACTATTACAACTCAATTACAACTGACCTATGCCAAATCACTCTCGTTTTATTTCTACTTTCATACATTACATGAACATACTCGATTCACACAACACCTCGATCATTACACGCATACTGATTTGAGGATAGATGAAATACTGAGCATGGCACAAGTAACAAACGTTACAGGATTTTAATGACTTTTTCGATATCTCGTTATTTTAATAGTCTTTCTATCTAAGAGATGAGAACAGTACAATAATATATCTAATCCAAGTATGCATATTTAAATATGATAATACAAATTAATATTTTTTTCTATTACAGGTAAGTTGCAGTGATCTGACATTTTTGAAGACGAAGTAGTAAGTAAATCTATTTTTCAATTCTTCAATGACTCCGTATCATAAAGTAATAACATTAAATTCATAAATTTATAAATATTTTCGCTGTACTAAAATAACTTCGTAAGAAGAAACAATTTTGATATAAGAAACGCCATTAAAACTACTGAACCATTTTAATACTCTTCAATATAGTATTAAAATAATTAAATTAAAATAGTCCTTGAACTTCATCATTTCATCCACCGGATGAAATATTAATAACAATAAGAACAATTCTTTATTTAATTACGAAAATGATCAAACATAAATATTAAGTATAAATCTAATTAATTTCTCTCAATCACGTGCTCACACCTATTATCACTATTACAACTCAATTGCAGCTGAGGCTATGCCCAATCTCTCTGGTTTGTTCTTTCTACTTTTATACATTACATGACATACACAATTCACACAATACCTCAATCATTACACGTATACTCATTTATTACAATAACCTGAATCCATTAGATATTGGCATCCCATGCATACTTCTTTCACTCATCCCTTTCTTACAGACATCGCTCCTTTATTGTATCAACACATATATATTCAAAAATCTATCTATCCATTACCACAGTAAATGCTACACGAATATAATAAAATAATAAATATGAATAATAATTACAATACAAACGGGAAGAAATTATAGTAATAATAACGATAGTACCGACGATAAATAAATTTGCAATAAATGTTATAATACCAACAAAGAAAATAATAGAAAAATAAAATACAGAATTAATTAACGATAGTATAGTTAACTGCAACATTCGCCGCCATTTATAAACTCCTAAACTGCCGCGTGTTTAATAGACTGTGTTAGTTAATCTGTATTTAACTTGTAATTAAATTTGTAATTAAACTGTAATACTTAAAACCAGTCCAGATAAATTGATACTATCGCGCAATGTTATGTGTACCAATAACGATATTAATTTCTGCTTAAACTAATGAATGTTTATCGTAATGTAACACGATTATTTGCTGTTGAAATTAATAACACCTATCGCTGCGGTCTTAAAATACAATTTCCAATATCCAGTTATTGTATGTGCTTAGCTGGCTCGATAACTGTTTAAACTACTTTCAAACATGAACGAATTGCAATGGACACGTGGGATAAGAACGAATTAACATTAGCAGAATGGTTTATACCGGGATGGTTTATTAAGTTTACCAATAATGCAACGTTAGCGGAGTAATTGAACTGAGGAACTCTAAAACGTAATTGAATCCATAGTACAGCAAATGCAAAGGTTTTATGAACTAGAGGTAGAAATGGGGATGGCGGGACAGAGCACCTCAGCATAGGTGGCGCTGCTGTATGTAACTATAAGAAAGTCGCGTGATTCCGAGTTAGGTGTGTGATGGATATTCATAAAATTACGAAATTTCTTTTGGTCACAGAATATTTGCAGTACCCTTTTCTTCGGAAATAATTGAAATTAATTACTCTAAATCAAAATGGGCAATGTATTAATTAGCACTAAATTTATCATGACTGATCAAATGATTGGAAGGTGGAAAATTTAAAGAACCTCAAAATATCGTATATATGAAAGAGAAAATGTTGGAAAATTAATTTTATACGTATTAGAAGAAAAATGACGAAAGCAACTGATCAAAACTTTTAAGATGAAACCTGGAATTTTTAGTAAAATTTTTAAAATTGCTCATTTAGGTCATGGTAGGTTTAGTGTTAACGAAACCTATTTTGTTTCGAATGGAACTATTACCATTTTATACTAACCCTAAAAATATCAACAATATCGTTATTTCGTTAACTTTTTCGTTGAATTCTATTCATATAGTATAATTCTATATATAAAATAAAAATTTCATACATATAACAATGCGTGTATTTGATATACGTAAGTGTACTTAACAGTTCAAGTGTTCTTAAAATAATTTAATATTCTTAAAATATTGTTAATTATTATTGTTTAATTGAAGCTTGTACATTGCTCAGAGTTAAATTTGAATGGCTAATCAGTTTGTTTTTAAAAATAATATGAATGTGAATACATATGAATGAGATTTGTTAGAAGTTAAGGTTAAATTAAATTTAGGTTAGGCTTCTTTTAAGTCTCATTGACTTTCAATAATTAGTATTCCATAAAATAAAAATTTTTTGGATATTAGAAATTATATACTCTGACGAAGTAAATTATTTGAGTTAAAATTTCATATTTGGAATGTACCCTGCTTCTTTATGGCATCCATCAAGATTCACCCTAATTGGTCATTAGTACCATTTGAAATAGTATTTTTTATCTTAGTCTTACTTTTACTTGCAGCACACAATGGTAAATTTTATATGGAGAAACTTATGATGTATTATTCAGGGTGGCCAATTAGATGATTTTGTATGAAAAATTACATGAAAAATAGAATGAACATATTAAAATATTACAATTTTCCAAACACAAAGCGTATTTAATTAATATTTTTCCTGGTTTTCTATTGAAATATGTGCAAAATGCATTTTAAAATTAACTCCAGTTTATTTATAATTGCACTGTACATTTTACCCTCTCTTGTGAAACATTCTCTGCAGTGTATAATAATTAATTAGCGAGGTATAACTTCACGGATTAGCATACTTGTTATACGTTTAATTTTAATTACTCGGTAAACCTTTTATCATTTATTTTTCATCTCAGTAAATAATATAAATTAAATGTACGGTATCATGAACATAAATTCGTTATTTAATCATTTACCATGGACACATATTTTTCCATTACATATCTGTAATATTTATATCACATTCTTCCACTTCAAAAATGATCAACATTTTTTTTTATTAATTTATAATAAAACAACTATTTTATATTTTATATATAATTCTTTATATTTATAAAACTGTCTTGTATATTTATTGAAATTCTATATTTTAAGTCTACAATTTTATTATCTCCTTAATTTTTTCCCATTTTATATTTTCTATGCAACTATTTATATTGACAAAATTACCTTCTATATTTATAAAAATTCTATTTGCCAATTCTACAATTTTATTATTTCCTTAATTTTTTCCCATTTTATATTTTATATCCAATTGTTTATATTTATAAAACTGCCGTATATATTTATAAACATTATTTTTGTATCTCTACAATTTTATTATTACTTCAATTTTTCCCTTTTTATATTTTATGTGTAATTGTTTATATTTATAAAACTACCTAACGTATTTCTAGAAATTCTATTTCGTAACTCGACAATTTCATCGTTTTCTTAATTTCTTGCTACTTTACAAGCTTCTGCCTCTGAAAATCGACTGCCGAAAAAATAAAGGCCTAGGGAAATAATTTCCCAGGACTGTAAATTCAGATAAGCAAAGGTCGGGACGAATGTTGAACGTTCGACGAATCGAAATCGACGAAACGATAGAAAACGCCGGTGCCAAAACAGAAGTCTATATACCCGTGTCGATCGAACCATGAGTTTCCATACGTTTACGTATGTAGACATCGTAACATCGTACATATCTTCACCAGTGGTCTCGTGTTATCGTAACCGCACAGCTTGCTCTATTCCACGGCTACGAATACCTAGTATCTGCTATGCAAATTTATCGGCGGACCCGCATAAGTTTAGCATACATTTCTTGTTTTCGGCTGAAAGACAAAGAAATACGACGGGAAGAAGCGACGAAAGAAGAACTGGAAAGTGGAGGTATACAGTATTACTACACCACCTTGGTAACCTGTAATGTACATTGGTAGCAGAGAATTTGAAACGTATAGGGACAAGCATGGGGATGATATGCAAGAGGGTGAAACTTGATCGTGTGGAGAGGAGAAATATTCCATCGATTATTTCGACTATTTTAAATAGGTGCGTGGATTATGACAATGCTTTAAGTTCGTTTCGAAAATGAGATTTTGAGATCACGCGTCGACAAGAGTTATTTTTTAAATTTTCTCTTGTATAAGGTCAAATTGAGATTTCTCATGGGGCCCATAAGTTTCTTTCATGTCGTTGGATTTGATTGTTTGTAGGAGAAATATACACAAATATTTCTTTGCGAATCGAAGGTCTTTCCAAGGTTATATCGTTATGCATTTATATATAAATGTATTTTGACATCACATACATTGCACAATGAAGAAACGTGTACGCTTATGCGAATGAAAACCATCGATGACGTTGAAAGCTCTGAAAGGAATGAATTTATTAAAAAAATTTATTTTTTGATTACTATTTTTTATATAATTAGAATTAAGGATGGTATTTAGGTAACCATTTTTAAATAGGATATCCTGTGCAGATATGTGGGCATTTATGAGAGTGGTTTAAGTAAAAAGTCTAAAAGAAATGATTTTATCATTTATTTCGTATTGCAATCATTTATACTGCAATGAAATAAAATTATTTTTGGTAAAATAATAAAGTATTGTATCATTAGTATAAGCATGCACTTTGTACTAATTAATTTCTTAATTTATAATATATTTAAAACAAGATACATTTGATATTTTAAGAAGAAATATATATATATGACTTAAGCTAATTTTTTAATCAGCGATAAATATTTTGCATTGTATTTAGATTGTATGGTATTTATTGACGAAACGTTGTTTTATGAAGGATATAAATTTTTATTGCTTTTTTCCCTTTTTTGGTGGATAGATAGGATGGAGATATTTGATTGTTTCTTTTTTTCTATGTATGCGTGAAGTTATTGACATTTCACTACATGCAACAATGAAGGTGATATGCACCTATGATTTACAAGAGCTTTTATTCGTTTGAAATAGTGGAAGAACGTTTTACTTCACATATGTGTATCAATAGTATGGATATTTTTTAATTTAAATACTCTTTTAGTTGAAATTTTAATAAATATCCTATTAATTTTAAATATTAATATTAATATTTAATATTTGACATATTAACAAAATTAATAGATGTATTAATTTTGCTATTACATAATTTATTTTAATATTTTCTATGTTATTTTTAAATAATCAAGACGTAAACAACTCGATGAGATTTTAATTTTGCAATGGAACGAAGAGCTTTCTATTATATATTAAATAAATTGCACCATAGAATTGATATTAATAATTACTCGGTATATTACTGAAAATAATTTAAAAAATTCTATCTATATAGACTTAAACTTTATTGTTGTGTGTAATAAAAATGTTTTCATAGGAACATTTCAAGATCGTAAAAGAGATATCTAATTTAAATTTTGATTAACACATATATTGTATTATTACGTAATGAAATTTACGCATACATTAGATAATTCAAATGTACAATATACGTAATGTACGATTGCATTGTGTTGGAAGTGTGGTTAGTGATATCCCGAAGGGACCAAGCTCCAACGGCTCTGTGTTTAGTCAGTAATTAGCCTGCTAACTATTCTTGGAATAAAAATAACATTGAATTCTAGAAACCATAAATCGCATATTTTGATATAATTATTGATATATTTACAAAATAAATATATTTAAAAAAAATAATATTTAGTCACATACATATGAATAGTAAAATGATTTAAAATAATATATAACGTGAAAGTATTATATAAATATAAATATTAATATTATAATTAGTATTATAAAATATTAATATATTAAAAATATTTATCATTGAAAGTCCATTTCCTAATAAATTTTTAAATCTTCTGTTAAAACAATATTATTTTAATTTCTCAATGTAATTGTTGTCTTTCATAAATCATACTTTGTCGATATATTCTCAAGTCACCATTTTAAATCAATAAAAATATTTTTCTTTTCTCCTTATTTTAATTTTTTGCAGTAAATTACAATTGTATCCAATGTAATTGACAAATCAATCGATAAATATTTCTAATTCAGAAAATATATGCATTGTAAAATAAAATATTTTATCTTATAAATTAATAACAGTATATACACATAATGGCTAACTGGAATTGGATACTTTCTCGACGCATAATTTCTCATAATTAAATCGCAGCACGAGGAGTTAATGAACCTTTCATGTAGAAATCACTTGGTATTAAACGGAGATTTCGATGTCGTATGAATATTTGATTGCAGACAGGTTTTATCTTAATTCCTTATAGTTGGATATTAACAGCTCTAAACGAATAGTATTTATGTAACCTATCAGGTACTCTAACACATGATGTGTCTATTTATAGTTATAATGTGCTATTTTGCACGTACGTACAATTTGATATTTCAAACTCGCAATCGACTGTTGCAATAACGTATTTTCACATCTTCCACTCACTACCGATAATATATGAAAATGTACTTAATTTTTACCTGTCACGTGTCTCTGTATTGATAAATAATAATAATAAATTATTTTCGATAAAATGATATGAGTATACTTAAAGGTGAAATCATGTAATATATGATGTAAATGAACTTTTACTTTCAATTTTTTAACAATTTATAACAATTTTTTGATTCACTCTTAGTTGCTTCATGCAAACATTTTCTCAATTCGGTATCCTAGCACACTCATATTCGATATTTTCCTGTTTCTCTATTTCTCAATTTCTTCTACTCTATACAAATATTCGTGGAAAACAAATTCATCTATACAGAACCTTGTGTAGGCATGTATACTTCACTCATACGATAATCTGATGCACTTGGTCCAAGCAGCTTTAACCCTCGCAATACTGGCGATTTTTATGGTCTCATGGGACACCGTGTCTAGATCAAATTCAGAAACCTAAATTTGAATTTGCTTATACAAATATTTTGAAGAAAAATTCCACGCTATTTTACCATATTTTTTTCATTAAATGCTAATAATGTAATTAAAAAATACAAAAACTATTAGATAATAGAAAATATATAAATACTTGTTCTGCTACTTTGCAATATATAG
Source organism: Eufriesea mexicana (assembly GCF_001483705.2). NCBI lineage: Eukaryota > Metazoa > Arthropoda > Insecta > Hymenoptera > Apidae > Eufriesea > Eufriesea mexicana. Next base: position 602,899 of record NW_016909083.1, read on the forward strand.
AAGAAATCTTTTTAGGTACATTTAAATATTCTTCATGTATAAGATATTTAATTTTATATATTTCATATTTAAATTTGAAATTGCTTATACAAATATTTTAAAGAAAAATTCCACACTATTATACCATATTTTTTTTCTTTAAATGCTAATAATGTAATTAAAAAATACAAATAGTATAAGATAGTAGAAAATATATAAATACTTGTTCTGCTATTTTACAATATATAGAAGAAATCTTTTTAGGTACATTTAAATGTTCTTTATATATAAGATATTTAATTTTATATATTTCATATTTAATTTTTAATTTATATATTTAATTTTATATGTATTAATTATTTATAATTTAGAACAAGAATTAGACCTACAACTGAAGAAAAAAATTTGCCTTTGTTCTAATTAAACGTTACATGCATATGTAATTATCATATGAACCACTCATATGCTAAATCGATTAACTGCACGATCTAAAAATTAGAAATTTATTTTAAATGTAAAAATGTGAATATCAATTCAGTGCTTTGACATTTGAATTTTCAAAAATTCAAAAAGTGGAACTGATTGCTTAAGCCTGTGAAAGGTCCACGCATAATGCACTTAGCTCTATATTTATTGTCTAGGACAAGATCTAGGACTGCAGCTCTCCAGAAAGACCCGGACACGAGAGTTAATGCTGTATTATAGTTTTGTCAAACACTCTTGAATCGTTCGATATAAATCGCAGCACGTCCACGACCTAGTGGACAATTCAATGCCTCAAAACCTAGATCTTAATCTGGATCTTACCTAGATCTTGCCTCGGGACCCAGATCAAACACGTTGATCCCTTTCATCGAAACAGGCCTCGCTTCGAAACTTTTGCATTCGTGGTTGTCCCTGCTCTGTTCCATGAACAATCTGTATTGGTCTCGTAGTTCACATTCCTCCCATGGTATGATACAATCAGGAAATTTATTACGAATCGGAGTATTCATTCTGAATCTTATCTTGTGCTATCTAACGTCTTCTCGTGAATTAGCTATAAATCCTCTTCGAAATCGTTTCTTTAGCTATCTACGTTGAATCTTCAAACGAAATCTGACTAGAAACGATCTGGCAGATTGTGAGTTAACCTTCGTGAAATTAATTATTTCCAGTCTGGTCAGGAGAGAGCAAATAGGAGTGCTCCTTTCCAGAATTTGATGTATTCATCTAAGTGCAATATTAATCTTTACAGTTTTATACATAGGTACATAGTTTGTGGTTAAGTTGTAGGTGTGAATCATTATTGAGATTACGTTTAAATTTTTCTAGATGTTATTTAGGATTTTGAGCTTCTGATGTTGGTGAGAATTATTAATTCATTGAATGGACTAGGCATGATACCGAGTCTTTATTTATACTTATTGGATAGTGATGATTATTTATAAATTTTCTCATGATTCGATAAGGTTGAGAGAATATCTGTTAGAAACAAATTCCTGTGGTTCTTTACATCCTAAAAGATATTTTCTTGAGAGAAACGTGTACAGTACTCTTTCTTCAGAGATTGTGCACATTTCTAGGTTTCAGTATCTTCGAGTAACTAATATGTATTTTATGGTTCATTTCTGGTGTTCAAAAATATGTGAAGATTGTAAATTTGTTACGTTTAATTTTGCAAGTGAAGAATTAAAACGATTAGGACAATTGGAAGATGATTCATTTCTCATTCAAGTAATAGTTCCTTTAATTACACTAATGTCTCAGATATCTGATATTAATAAATTTTCACGAAAACTTCAATAATGTTCGAAGAAAATTTGCTTCCAGCTATCTACTCTAATTTGTCAAACATCTAATACCACTCATCCTTCGGAAAATTTTTCTCCAAATCGAGAAGTAAATTCAATTATCAGTTCTTGTAATTACCTAAATTGGCAAAAATCCTCTGGATGCCAAAAGAGTTAATTACTTCTATAATTACCCATTCTGATCCTCGAGACACCTGACATAATTCATCACTGACAAAATATCCTTATTAATAGAAATCTTCCTAAAATCACCCAAGAAAATTTCTTCTTAATCAGCTAGCAGTTATTCCAGTCACCAACGCTGATCCTCCAACCACCTGACACCAAAAGCTGCCTCGTAATAAGAAATCTTGCTGAAATCTAGAAGAAAAATTCGCCTTGCATTCGGCCAGGTTCCCTCTGAAGCAACGAAATGCTTATATCGACGGTCTCATTGAAACCGGTGCACTTAATTTGCATGTGGACAGGGAAGAAGGAACAAACGTATATACGTTGCATAAAATGGTACACGTATCCTCCAGCTGTTTCCTCTTTTTGCTCGCGCTGGTCTCCCTGTCACTCGCTCGTAAGAGAGGACGAGGAAACATCGCGAGAAGAAAAAAGGGCCGAGTTGAGAGTCTCATTTGCAGTTTTGTTTATTATGCGGTCTCCGTGAGAGTGGTTTGTAACAGGTCAACGATGCGTTCAAACACAAAGTCCAGAGGAGCCGTGCTCGTCGAATGGAAAATACAAACTCGCATCTCTTTCCACCATTTTCACGGGCCTTTGTTCCGCAGATAATTTTGAGAGTGGACATTTGAAAAGAGCATACAGGAGGCTGGCTATTAGCCGGCTATGTTTGTTCTATACATTTCCATCGTCCCCGGGGGAACAATGGGCAACGAAAAAATTTTCGGCTCGCGAATATTATAGGGTAACGATGTTTCACGTTCGTTTAATTCGCGCCGAAATAAATAATTCCAGGGAAAATATCGCGAGGTACCGTTCCATTCCGCGTGGATGCAGGGAAAACTGAAAATATTCCCTGATGCGGTTATGAAGTTGCGAATTAATCGGGTGATTGAAATATATTCGTCTCGGGGGAATATAAATTTTGTTGCAGTTGATATTTTTTAGAATTTATTGTCTCGAACATCTTACTTCGTCTACAGAGATTACATTACACAGGTATACACAGGTATATTTCCTCTCTTTCTTTTTTATTTATTTACTCTCATAATCTCGTGTAAATAATTATAATTTGAGAAAATTTATAGTTTGGGTTAGGAAATCAGAAGTGGATCGTTCTTCAAAATTCTTCTTTGTTTTTACTGAATTACATGTGCTGATAATCTGTGGTTTTCATTATTTTATTATCTTTTTTCCAACATACAATTGTAGATTAAAATTAAGAATAGGATGTGAAGTGTATAATATGTTATACATCGATAAACAATAAATTTGTTTCCGAATATATTGAAACACTTGAAACGATAGTGACGTGTATATCAAGAAGGAACTCTTAAAATTATACGATTAAAATTGTATTTGTACTATTTATGACATATTTATTATAAATATGTAGTATTGGTGAATCATAACAATATTGCATAAGTGAGGAATAATGTTAGTGGAAGGTATTATTAATTACAACATAGGAAGGTTCAATATAACGTTAATTTATTTTTTGTTGCTTATGACAGCCTTAAGACGATTTTCCATTTAACTCACTAGCGCCACCACGGTCCGTATCTCCAATAAATGTGAATTATGCATATTTGTGAATAGTATGTATATAGTTGAATTATTTTCTAATTTTACTAATAAAATCTTGGAATCTTTTCCTTATTATATGTACCATATCGTTCTAAATATTTCATTTTAATGTACATATATCAGTTATTATAGAATAGGATGTGATGTATATAATATTTTATACATCGATAAACAATAAATTTGTTTCCGAATATATTGAAACACTTGAAACGATAGTGACGTGTATATCAAGAAGGAACTCTTAAAATTATACGATTAAAATTGTATTTGTACTATTTATGACATATTTATTATAAATATGTAGTATTGGTGAATCATAACAATATTGCATAAGTGACGAATAATATTAGTGGAAGGTATTACAAATTACAATATAGGAAGGTTCAATATAGTATTGATTTATCTTTTGTTGCTTATGACAGCCTTAAGACGATTTTCCATTTAAGTCACTAGCGCCACCACGGTCCGTATCTCCAATAAATGTGAATTATGCATATTTGTGAATAGTATGTATATAGTTGAATTATTTTCTAATTTTGCTGATATAATCTGGGGATTTTTTCCTTATTATATGTAACATATCGTTCTAAATATTTCATTTTAATGTACATATATCAGTTATTGAACATAGTAAATATTAACGTCCGAATACTTTCATGTGTGATTGTATGTCTTTGAGGAGATTAAAGATATCATATATGCCATTATTTTGCTTCTCAACTTCTATGGGTAAATGTATGTACATATCTACATTGGCATATTTGATCCTTACATTAGTGATTGAAAAACGTAATCTTCTTAATTATTTACAACTTCTCTATCCTTTCCTCATTAAACAGCGAGCTTATGCTTTCATGCTTCGAGTTACATTCAGCTTGTATTTAAAACCACCTAACTGCTCTTCCCTTAAAGCCATAAACCCTTGAAAATAAAAATACGGTGAATTGAATGCGGTACATTTTCGCTACAGTAAAGACACTTTTACCATTTCCAGGCTTGCAAAGTGCCTTTCATTTCACTCCAACCTTGTACATTGCCTTTTTAATACCTTTACACACTGCGCTCACAAATATATAATGTCCATTTCACACGCATCTAACGAACAAAATAAACCGTTTGACTAATAGAACTTTCGCACACAGTGGAACATTCGAATGACAGAGCATCCAGAGATAGCAAGTCTCCACTTGCTATCGTATAATTCCATAATTTTGGTAGAGCAGAGTATACCGTGCTTTATACCGTACTAACGCATTCGCGAAAAGGCTGCTGTGTCAAAAGGGTTAATAGAAATTAAAAACGAATGACGAACGGCTTGATTCGGTGTTGAACCTCATTGAAAAACGAAGCTTCCGCGAGATATACTTGCGCGGAACACGCGCGCGCGCTATCGTTCTCTCGCGGGTCCTCGCATGACCGCGACTCATAAATCGGTTCAGTGATTAAAGCGCGCTTGTACATACACACCTACTGATAATCGATCGATCGAAATGGCACGGCGAGTTTTCGCAGCGAATAAGCAGGTGCATCGCGATGCATTTTGGCGTGCACGCTTTATTCATTTCTGCATATTGAATCAAATTTGTCTAACAGAGAGAGATAGGGCGAGGGAGAGGTTGAAGGATTGCGTGTGAAGGGATGATTGGGAAAGATCATCGCATGGTTGCTTCTTTCGTGCAAATTCGACAGAGTGATGGATCAGTTAAATAGTACCTGGCTTTGTTTAAAGAATGAACATTGCTGGATAATGTACACTTATAAACTGGAATAGTAATTTTTCCACGTTTTCAAAGTGTCAAAATAGATTGACCATTTGTCGTATGTCGCATAGCAATTTTTAAATTGCGGACTGGATGCTTGTTTGTTGTATCTAAATAAGTATTTGGTGACTATCTATGTTTGAAGTATGAAAGAGGAATTTAGTTATCTGGATGGAGATTCGTTGAAATAAAATTGTCTTCTCAGTAAGGAGGATGTTGGATTTATTAAAGTGAAATTTATGTGTCATTATACTGAAAATATAATCCTAAAGAGTCAATAATATAAAATGTATGCTCATAAGTAATTTTTGAAATCGCGATCGTAGTTCTATGAGTACTCTAATTCAACTCCTACCCTAATTCTCTGAACTTGTAATAATAAAGTTGGTGTGCTTATTATGTTGACAGGATATTATATTCGGTAATTAAATTACTGATCTATTTATATTTAACTTCTCAATCCCTAATTTTATATTGCGAATTATGAACTCGGAATTTTGAGTCCGAAATTGTACATCTTGATTCTAGAAATCAGAATCTATAATTTAAGATATAAAGTTTAGAATATAGACCTTAAAATTTGAGATGTAGCATCTGGAATCTTGAGTCTAGAAACTCCACAATATTGAATCTAGAATCTAGAACCTATTGTCTGTTATCTAGAATTTAAGAGCTAGAATTTATAATCTACAGTATAAAATCTGGAATCTAGAATTTATAATATAGAATATACAATAAATATAGAATCTGTATTATAGAATTTGGAAGGACTTCAGAATCTAGGATTGGAATCCTAGAACAAATTGTACATCTTGATTCTGGAATTCAGAATATATAATTTAAGATATAAAATTTAGAATCTAGATTTTTAAATTTGAGATGTAGAATATTTAATCTTGGGTCTAGATACTCCACAATATTGAACCTAGAATCTAGAACCCAGTGTCTGTTATCTAGAATCTGGGAGCTAGAATTTATAATCTACAGTATAAAATCTGGAATCTAGAATTTATAATATAGAATATACAATAAATATAAAATCTGTACTATAGAATTTGGAGAAGTTTAGAATCTAGGATTTGGATCCTAGAACACTCAATCCTGAATCTTCAGATCCTCCTGCTTAAGCACTCTCTCCCCTCTGGTCATAGTGACTAGCCATTTGTCACTGCCCTTGTCACTCAGGTCTGTTGAGGTCACGCCAACCAAATATTGTGGAAGTGAACCTAGGTTAACGATGTCAGATCGTGAAGAAACAATCGTCAGTCTTCAGCACCTTCTGTGTGTTACTCTTACAATTCCAATCCTAATACATGGACCAGTTCACGTGTAGATCACTATGAATGAATTCACTGAACAGACTATGCACTCTCATCCATTGTTACTATAATAGATCCATCAAACAATTGTAACTAACTTTTACTGAACCTCCTGTACTCTTAACCTTCTCTTCCATACAAAAAGACAAAAAGGAAAAGAGTAAAACACAACCATAAAATTTAATTATGCTTTTACTATTAAGAAATTTGATCTAATTAAAACGTACTGAAATGTAAAACAAAAATCTTGAATATATTGAATAAAGCAAAAATAATGCTTTATCAGTGAAATTCAATAACACGAAATTAAAGGGATATAAAATTCCTATAATTGAATTAACGATAAAAAGGTATATAAATGACTGGTTTGACAGTTTGCCGGAAAATCAGCTCAGAGTTATTTACACTCGTTCACTTGCCATCGGGCAGCCTTTTGTATTAAATTCAATCGTTCGAATCTCGATTAATATGTCGGTCGTTATGTCAACTATGCACAAACGACGGATTTATTTAGGATTTATTTACGGGCTGAGTACGAATTATGTAATATTAAAGTATACGTTTGATAGTATGTAATAGAATCTGTAATACGCTGTGAAGATAATTAAGGATGCGGTTTTACTCGATTATGAGTACTTAATTAAATATTAACGAAACCGTTAGAGCTAACTCGCTGAACCATGCTAAATAATTACAATTCGGTTGGTTAACGTAGATTGCAGCGGATATTACGTAGAATGTTCCGAACTAGTTGAATCTTATTAATCGATAAAATGAAAATACAGGTGCAACATGCCACTGACCTGTGCAGGCTACACCTGCAAAATTGATTTTATTTAATACGATTTAAAAATTGAGTAGATTCTCGTATAACACGATATTCCAGCAATACGGATGCAGTTGATGAGGTATCTGTACAACACAAATTCTACAATATTTAACATGCTTGGAAAATTGTAAAACTTCTCATAATATATATATAATAATTCAACACAAATTTTATTAATTTTCAAATGACAATTTCTTCAAAATAATAAGTATAATGAAATTTGTCAAAATTGTGTCTATACAGAAAATTACAATAAATATTATGTCAAATGTAGTGCATGATAGAAGTTTGTATATAATACATAATACAGGGAAATAAATAATACAATTTATTGTATATAAATATTCGAAATTAATAATAAATGTATTTACTTTATTGAAAATTGGAAATTATTAAAGAAGTAATAAGCATTGCGTCAAGGATAATACACTATGGAAGTTTGTATGTAATATGTAATATACGAAAATAAATAATACAATTTATTATATATAAATATTTGAAATTGATAATAAATATATTTGCTTTATTAAAAATTGGAAAATAATAAAGCATTGCGTCAAGTATAATACACGATAGAAGTTTGTATATAATATGTAATATACTAAAATAAATAATACAATGTATTATATATAATTATTTGAAAATGATAATAAATATATTTGCTTTACTGAAAATTGGAAATTAATAAAGAAATAATAAGCATTGCGTCAAGTACAATACACGTTAGAAGTTTGTATATTATATGTAATATACGAAAATAAATAGTGCAATTTGTATATAAATATTCGTAATTGATAATAAATATATTTGATTTACTAAAAATTGGAAATTAATAAAGAAATAGTAAGCAAAAGCAAGAAAGATTAAAAAAAAAATTGAAATTAAATTTAAAAAAAGAAAGTAGAATGTGCAATCAGAGACATAATATAATCCTTTGACATAGGTACAAATAAAGTAATCCCGAAGTGTTAAAAAAATACTGTAAGATTCATATAGTCTCCAAAAAATTGCAAATATTTTTTAATTCTTTTAATTTTTCAAAATTTGTCAGAAAGTGAATCTAAAGTTTATCAATTTCGCAACCCTAACATTAGTTTCCATTTTATTTTTTTGTTTCATATAACACGGAGTTTATCAAAACTTAACAGCTGTATTATACAGAATGTTTCCTTGTAGGACTTAGCAATTATCGATATCGAAGTAGGAACAACCGATTTGCGATACTTCGTTTTGCCATAGAGACAAGATCATCTTCTCGATCTTTGTCAGCGAATGCCTGTTTCGTGTCTTATCCTTTCTTCGTTTGTTTCATGTTCTTGCCTCGGCAGAGTTCATCTTTTAAACTTTTCACGCTTTCTTGGGATTTCTATAGGGAGACCAAGATTGTTAAGGAAAGAGACAAACTTCTTGTTTCCTCCGTGCTCGACACAGTGTAATTCATTGACGCTTGAAATGTCTTGGAAACGTGTCTAGAGACAAACTGATATGGTTACTTCGCTATCCAAAGAAAATCTTAAGCGAAGAATTAGCTTATTTTCCTTCTATTTTGTTTATGGCATGAGATATAGTTACAGTGGACAAAATGCGACAAGAATATCTTTCACAATTACTAACGAGAAACTCAAAGTTTGCTTAAGCATGAAATATTTAAATGCTAAACTCAAAATAATATAAATAATATTAAAATAATAAGTCAGTTCACTCTTTCTAGAACTTTCTTCTTTCTCTCTCCTTTCTTCTTTTTATCACGATTTCATTATGGTGTTCACTCCTCGATAATTCTATGATGACAGTTTTATTGTGGCACATTTTTCTAAACATTTTTCTAAATATCATTCACACGAGACAGCACTCGTGCATATTATATTTAAATCATGGATTGCATAATTACAAACAAAGGAGTCTAACTTATCCAATCACACTCAGAATATTCTTCTAGATAATCCTGTAATAAATATCATCTGACTATTTTACTCGTTTAGTATAATGTATCGTCAAATCAATTTAAAGATACGAAGAAATCATATTTTCTTATACATTTTATAATAAATCTGTCTATATCGAATCGGAACAAATTAAGACATTTGTATAGTCGTACATTATAGTCACAAAACATAGGTTATTCTTAATACCGTGTCGTAAATTTTAATACGATCAACTGGCCTAAGCAAGTATAACAAAGTTATCAAAATCCGTGACACGTAAATATAAAAATTATTTATTGATGTAAAATAATCTGTAAATGAAATCGAAAACTGTTCCAAATGTCAAAACGAAATGTGACAACGAGATATTTATATATGTTCAATATATGTAGAAAACTATTACGTTTCAGTAGACGCGTCTATCGCGACGTGAGCGCCGCAACGTTAGTACCCAATAATAACTGCAGATGTCGCGATTGTGTTATTTCCATATTTCAGTACTCGCACTTGTATTACACTATATATATTGTTTCGACGGCAATAATACTTGGAAGACGCGCCTCGCCGTCCTTCTTGAGGATCAAGAAATTATAAAACAAGACATCAGACGATCGTGAGAAGTCGAAGACATAAGGCGGTTTGGAGAAATCAAACAGAACACATCAGATGACGTTAGTGAGAATTCATACAGAAAACATCAGACGGTTTTGGAGTTCAGACAAGACACATCAGACATGAACTAGAGCTCGATGACTTAAGACGGTATTGAGGAATCGAAGACGTAAGACGGTAGTTGGGAGAAAACGAGAAGACAGAAAACGGAAAACGGAAGACAAGACGAAAAACGGCAGAGGCGGTGACGATACAGCACGCACACCAATTACACATAAACGAATCATAATCGTGTAATAAAGTGTAAATACAACCAAGACAAACTGCGCTTTATTACAACACCTAAGTGCTCAGTGTCTCGTAAAGATTCGGCACACTGAGAAAAGGGGCAACACAAGCATACCATCGCTGCCCCCTCCGCGTGGAGCTCATCTACATCCACACGGTGCAACATATATTATTTTTATATACATACACGTATATTACACATGCATGTGTAATCGTATAATCTCGTTCTCATCTTGTGATTTAACCCCTTCGTCTAGAATACCGTGTGAGACTCGTAGTGAGGTAATCAGGCCAAACATGAGTGTCACGAGTGAGAAACGTGGATTGTAGATGTGGCCCAATGTAAAGAACAAGCATCAGGCTCGTGATCAATTTTCATCGATGTCTTTCTGTCTCAGTTGCGTGTTATTCTTCGCCATGATACTACGAAATGGCTCGTCGTGTTACTGATTTTACTATTGATCTTACCACGCGCCATCCGAATTCCGACAGTTTTCAGACGAGAGTTTGGTTAGTGTAGGAATGGATATCAGGTTTAGGATAGATACCACTCCAAATATTCTGTTTCCAAGGGAGAGGTTTATTAAGACCAATAGTTGACTCGATGTATTCGAATGGAGCGCTTGATACGAACTGGTTCCTATGATGGGCTGGTGTCCTATGGTGCTGGCCTGTTGATATCTCCATGATCGTCGTTGTTATTGATAGTGTAACACGTAGAAGGACGACAGGAAAAGGAAGGGATGCGTTTCGTCCCGGGCCTGCTAGTGGACTCATCGGTAAGGCTTTCTTCTAGCAGGCCGTGCCTTAGACCAGGGATACTTAGGTGGCATAGGAACTTCTATTCACCACGGACTTGCGAGAAAATCCTCCAACTTCCTTTAACCCTTTGACTACGGCAGATTTTGAAACGCACTGGTCATACCACACGAGTAGGAATTCATTTACAATGTCCGCCGAGAACGAGAAAATTTTGGGAAGAGATGCGCCCTCCGTGTCAGAAAAGCAAACTGTGTTGAGCGCTTATGTGCGCCCTCCGTGTCACAAAAGCAAACTATGTTGAGCGCGTATATGCGCCTTCCGTGTCACAGAGGCATAATTTCTGAGCGCGTATAAGCGCCCACAGTAGCCAAGGGGTTAAAGAAATATCTATCTATTGACGAGGGTGAAAACTTGGTCGCTACAGTTAGTAATATTTATTTTACATCCTTACAATTTCTCCACTGTTCTAAGAAAAATTTAGCGTGAGTGATAGAGTGGTCCGTGACCAATAGTAGAGGAATCAGTTCGAAGGTTTTCGTTGGTCACAGAGAAGATACTTGCGTATTTATTTCATCAGGGAAACTAGTAATTTATATAGCTAGAAAAATAATAATTTGGACGCGTTCCTGCGACGGTTAACCGTATTCAAATATGCAGTCAAGAATTTCTTAAGATAATATATATTATTATATTGGGTTGGCAACTAAGTGATTGCGGATTTTGTCAATAGATGGCTTTTGCACGTTCTTTTGTTCAGTCAACGTGTTCAAGACACCTAACTTATATTGTTTTCCTGCTGTTTGGACTTCCGCCTTTAATTTAGTTGAAAAATTGTATCGATTAGTTATTTAGTTTCGTTTTTATCCCAATTTAAAAATGGAAGAACAAGACGCGCATTTCGGACATATTTTATTGTTTTATTTCCGAAAAGGCAAGAACGCATCGCAGGCACGCAAGAAGTTACGTGCCGTAAATGGGAATGAAGCCTTGAAAGAAAGACAGTGTCAAAATTGGTTTGCCAAATTTCATTCTGCTGATTTTTCACTGAAAAATGCGCAACAATCTGGCCGTCCAGTTGAAGTTGATGAGACCCATATCAAGGCCATTATCGATTCAGATCGTCATAGCACAACACGTGAGATTGCAGAGAAGCTCAATGTATCGCATACATGCATTCAAGAAAAATTAAAACGGCTTGGCTATGTCAAGAAACTCGATTTATGGATCCCTCATCAGCTTAAGGAAATTCATTTGACGCAACGCATTAGCATCTGCGATTCGCTTCTGAAACGCAACGAAATTGATCGATTTCTGAAACGACTGATAACTGGCGACGAAAAGTGGATAGTTTATAACAACGTTAATCGGAAAAGATTGTGGGTGATGCAAGATGAACCAGCCCAGACGATACCAAAATCTGAGATTCACTAAAAAATGTTGTATTTTCCTTCTTATTTAAAATCCCCAATCATTTAGTTGCCAACCTAATATATATATTATAAGATGTTTCTACATTTGAATATTCGGGAAATAAGCGTACTACCGTGCACAATAATATTAAAAACGCTCGCTGTGAAATACCGGTAGATATTCGACAAGATACGGAAAACTCGCGCGGAAATAGCAGCGGCAGATTCACTGTAGCACGTCTGCGACTCCCGACTTCCTGTCTCGAGGAGCAATCTTTTCGAGATACCGGCGCAAACGCGCGGAGTCACGTGCGTATGCGAGCAGGCAAAAGCGAGTTCATTAAAATTTACGACACTTAATTTTAAAGTTGCAACCTCTGTGGTGCTAATTATTGTTCCCCGCGTAGCAACTGGAATTTGCGTTACTGATAGCTTTTAGTTCTGGCAAGATTACGTAAAAGCTGTTTCGTGTTTCGTATTTTATTTTCAAATATTCATCACTTTCCTCTTCTTTTATTTTTCTCCCGCATTCACTTTTACCTAATAACGTATACAGGAGTGAAAGGGTGGTTAGTGTTTGTTTTATTTTGTTGCAGGGCTTTAGATTAATAATTTGTAAATATGAAATAAATTTATGAATTAAACGGATATATCGGTAAATTAATTTTGTAGGAAGTTTCTTTGGAATTGTAATGCAAGAAAAGTTGTATAAAAATATTGTTCATAATTTTATTTGGAAGTATAGCGAGAATACTTAGTGTCCAATTATCGAATGGCAAAATTTTGCATTTATAGTTAGGTTTTTAATAGTTCCGAATATTATTATCATATTACACTTGAGGGATTTTATTGTTTGTGAAAATTGTATTTACATTGTATTAGGAAACTTAGTAAAATACAATTAAAGATCTAGTAAAATTCTTTGCTATGTGTTTCTTATAGTAATTTTTATTTGAAGATTTAATAATTGTACTGTCATTAGAATTTTGATAAAATAAAATTTAGAATAATTACTAATTCAAAAACTCATGAAATCATACAATTTAGGATTTAAAGTAATAAAACCTAAATTTCCTCAACTTATGTCCAAACTGCAAACAAATTTAATTTATAAATATATATAAGTATAATAAATATAATGAATAATTAAATATAATACACAAATAAATTAGTTGTCGAATGGCAAAATTTTGCATTTAAGGTTAGGCTTTTAATAGTACCAAGTATTATTATCATATTATACTTGAGTGATTTTATTGTTTGTGAAAATTGTATTTACATTGTATTAGGAAACTTAGTAAAATACAATTAAAGATCTAGTAAAATTCTTTGCTATGTGTTTCTTATAGTAATTTTTATTTGAAGATTTAATAATTGTACTGTCATTAGAATTTTGATAAAATAAAATTTAGAATAATTACTAATTCAAAAACTCATGAAATCATACAATTTAGGATTTAAAGTAATAAAACCTAAATTTCCTCAACTTATGTCCAAACTGCAAACAAATTTAATTTATAAATATATATAAATATAAATAAACGACATAATAAATAATTAAATATAATACAAATAAATCCACAATGCAATGAGGAAATTGAAATATCTTCTTTCACCTACCCCAAATTATTCTCCTAATTTTCATAATGAAATCATTCAATTCGCCACATACATATATAGAATGTACATAAACAATGTTCTCGACATAATGATCCATCCTGTATCGAGCTTTCATTCAATAATACCCACCGTATGGAATAAAAACATTAACAACAAACTAATTAATTCTCACTTCGCGTTAATCAGCTACTCGAACAAACAGTCTTCCAAATATCTCCATATTGAACTGCAGACGGTGGTAAAAAATCAGTCGCATCGGTCGTTGTTGCATCTGGAACAAAGCATCACGCGTGCTAGAAAGTGGAGAACGTAGGTGCAGAATCGTTAAATGAGATGTTTATTTACTCCCACGAACGCATGCAGCATCATTATCCCCTTTCTCTGATTAATGCTTGTGTGCCCTGTCTGTTTCGCTCCGGGTATCGCTTCGTCTCTCTCTATCCGCCTGTCTGCCCGTCTGCCCCTCTCTCTCGCACTCACGCGCTTTCCCGTTTATCGTGTCCCCGGCTCTTTCTGGCTGGCTAGATGTTGTACCTATTTTTCACGATTCTCTTCCATTTTCCATCGCCACGCCTTTGTTCATCAAATTGGCACACGTGCACCTTCGAGGTTGAAAGTCGCACGTTCTGAAAGAACGTCACGAATATCAGGAAGCACGATTGTTCCGACGCGAGCTCGTTGCGAAGTTTCATTTATGATTCGGCGAAATACGAGGAACGCTGCATTGGGTCTTCGACTAAATGTCACGTAGACTGGCTACGTTCTTTGACGACCCGGTGTGTATTCAGTTTATCCTGAAGCAACACGGATCAATGAATTTTAAGCACGTTTTACTCAAATCTAATTATCCAGATGGAAGAATTGTTTTTCTTCCTTTTGAACAGTGGATGACATTATTTGATGAAGTAGAGGAATTGTTTTATGAGATGAAATGTGAAGTAGTTCTCAAATCTCGTAATTCTAGGATTTTTAAATATTTATTATAGGCTGTCTGCAGAATTCAGTTGTTAAACGTTAGCCTCAGTAGAAAACAGTGTTATATACATTTCTTAAAATGTAATTAAGTATTATTATATTATCAAGTATGTTTTTATACATTCCTTGTCGTTTCATATTTTGCATACAGGTTATAAACGATTTTTGAAAATTATAAGGAAATTGTAAAATAATTTAAAATATTTGTATTGTACTGTAATGTTTGTATTAATGTAATAAAAGTGGTAGATAATAAAAGTACAGTTTAATAATTATGAATATGGTTAAAAAGTTATTATATATCGAATATTTGGTTTTAAGTTATTTTTATTATTTTATAATTATTCATTTTAATTAAACTTTGTTTATAAATGAATGCTAAATCTTAATAAATTTCACATGTTGCAACTGAAGATCTACATTTGTTTAGCAATCGAGACATTAAAATTCCTATTAGCGTTTTGCAATTAGAATAACAAAATTGTAGTGATTAAAAAGGTCCTATTAATTTCAACAAAATTAAAAAAAAAAATTATATTCAACGTTTAAAATTTTTAATTTTGTCACTCGGTATTATCATAATTTTTACATTTCGATTGCGCAAGAAAATCTCGTACAAATCTAGTAATCCTAATTCCAAAGCACGATCTGATAATACGAAATCATACTCGCTGGAACGCAACGCGAGGAAAATGTTGAGACGGTTATTCCTCTAGAGCAAAAATTGCGTGATGTTGTCTGTTGAAAAATGAAAAAAGAGAAAGAAAAATGAGGAAGGAAAAACAGCGCGACGATATAGTTTCAACTGAATGCACCAGACGTATAACACGACGCGTCGATGACACTTGGTCTAGGTGCGATGCACATCTCTGACGCGTGGAGTGCACACACTATGCAAGCGTGAAAGCTCACTCACGTCTGAGATTTTAATTCACGGAAGGACCAGCCTGTACGTGATAGTGGGACGTAGGAAAACTTTTATGTCACTGACGTGTACTATCGTCCCATCAAGGTTTAATACCATGCAACTATACCGGATATTTTTAGTTCTCCTTTTGTACTTAGGAGAATAATCGTGGCGCAGTCATGAATGTAAAAACTCTGATATCTGGTTCTTTAACGAGCTTGATTTTTGTTTCCAACGATTGCGTTATTAGTTCAAGATTTTTCACTCGAGCAGAAAATTTGTGGCATGCGAGGTCGTCGATGGAGCAAAATTTTGTTATCGTTAGCGAAATAAAGGATAGATGAGAACAGGAATATGATCCTCCTGAGGTCCTCGTAAACTCCCGTTTTCCTTTACTTCTTGTATTTGCATCGTAAACTGAATGAACAGTGGCAAGTCCAGTTTTTGGGTATTAATATTCACCGTGGTACGTGGTTTAATTAATAAAGATGGCTAGAGAAGAGTAGATCAGTAAAAATGTAAATGTAATTGTCAAAGTGATTGTGCAATTTTAATGACCTGTATTTTAAATTATAAAATTGTAAAATATTAAAATAATATTATAAAATAATTGTAAAACATTTCTGTCATCTGTTATTAAGAAAATTTGAAATCGGTGTTGAGATCAGAATCTCCTGAAATTTTGTTGAAAATGAACTCGAAGGTATAATATTTATTGGCTATCGATTATAGTATAGTATATTAAATTGAGATGAGAAATATTGTCAGTATTAATTTTATGAATTTTTATGATATATTTCAGAAGTTTCAGATGTTAGATATCAAGAGAAAAGATTTGACTGAAAAGTCTCAAGCGGCGCAGTCGCGTACACTTCGGTTTGCGCTAAAAGACGCTAGATGGCGCGACTGAGTTCTGTTCACACGCCTTAATTAGACCGAGATAGCGCTGTAGTAGAATCCGAGCATATTGTACATCGTGATTCTATTTCATGACACGTTTAAACATAAATTCTGAACAACTCGATAATGAAATATTTAAATAATTAATACAAGTAATTAATGATCACATGATTAATGTTATTTTTAAAGACTGTTGCTTCGTTGTTTTACACTTACTTAACAAGAAAGGAGTTATTTTAGTTTCAAGACATCTAATTGTTAATTTTCCTGTGATTTTGTATCTTCAAGCTGAAATTCATCTTTATCAGAAGATATATCTGTAAATTAATCATCTAACTTTTATGCATGTCTAAAAATTTATCCTTGATTAAACATTGGAAATATTGCACTCACTTTCAAGTACTATATTATCTCTTAAATGTTTCTATACCTTGTTAAGTATGTTATATTAATATACAAAGAATGACCTACATAACTCTTATCGCGATTTGAAGAAAATATTGTACAAAAGTTGGTCAGCTTACAATGGACCAGAAATTGTAGTAACAAAAATTTCCAAAAAATTTAGACTGTTATAGAAACTCCAAGTTATTTTGAATTTTTGTTTATAGTATACGTAACATTAATTTTATATTACCATAATTAATACCAAGACGTATTTAACTGACACCTTATGACTTTAAAACGTCTCTTTGAAACGGCTACGGACGAATGCCGGAATCATACTTATAGTTCTTCACATTTTGAATTAAATTATCCTCAGAATTTTTAAATATAAATACAATAATAATAAATAAGTATATAAATATAAATATAATATATTTATACCTCCATGTAAAGAATATTCACCGAACAGACACGATAACATTTACATCATCGTACGAAAACAAAAAATTACCTTTAATCACAGGTTACTATGATCGTACATATATATTACCAACAGCATTTGATAGACCATAACCTGTCATTAAATTTCTTTCCACGTTTAATTTCTTTCTCCTCGTCACGCTCGCCAGTCGGCACTCGAATCCTCCATAATTACACTGACAAATCCTTCCCTAACGCCATTACAAAAATTCCTTCCTCCTCGCTATCTTTCGAATAATAAATCACTATCGATCACACAGCCGCGTAACTTCGTCACACGCGCAGACACGAGCAAACCACACCGACAGACTGAAATACATCTACATACGCACACGAGAAATATTTCACACGATAAAGCTACATCTAGTTAAAAGGGGGGTAGTCGATCGTTGGAGGCTGGAAGCAAATCGGATTCAGCTGTTATTGCTCCTTTGAATCGGGATACCATAGTGAGCGTTTCCTCTCTTCCCTGCCACGCTTCCTCCGCCATATCTCTCTTTTTATTTCTGACTTTTCGCCTCTCTTCCCGTTCCTGCATCGTCTCCTCTTACCTGCAGCTTCGTCTGTAAATCTAGGAACGAATGCGTCTCTGTCCGGATTACAAATCGAAAGCGGTTTAGCTACTCGCCTTTCATAAAGAGCGAACCAACACGTACGCACCGTGAGACGCACTCCTCGGCCCAATCTCTGTATTCCCGGCTTTCTCCCTTTTCCACTTTGTTTTCCTTCCACCTGTACACATCGTCCTTCGCCCCGCTATAGCCGTTCGATGCACTTTTACATGCTAGCTGCGACCGCGGCTCGATTATATGAGAGAAATAAATCGAGTTCTACGTGAAGCGACTTGACGATTCCCCTGGAATTCCAACGCTAACCGCGGACTCGTAAAGCGAAGTCGGTGGAATGTTAAGTGGGTCCTCTGCTAGAGACGAATATTCGCCTCTTATTTATATCCCCGTTTTCGTTTTCTCTTGCACCACGTTGGACGCAGTCATCGAGGACGTGACGCCTTATGAAAGTCAGCGAGCATTCGTTTGGGACACAGCACTGTTATAGGTCTCGGATATGACATGTCGCGTAAGATCACGAGCGAGACTGTTTGCGGGGAATTGTAGACAGCGATTGGGTCTGGAGCGTTGGAGATGAAGGACTGGGCACGTTGGAGGATCGTAGGCTGCGATGGACACGAATCATGGACACTCGTTGAAGGACCTAGACACCTTGGGCCTCTGCAGACTTGTATGTCCTCTATGAGGAGAGCTGTCTGTGCATTTTTAGTACTCCGTTCAATGACAAGAGGCGGAAAATATATACTATGGGCTGCAGCTCAGTGGTGCCAAACGTCAGTGATCAGGGACTGTTGTGAAATACCGTGGATAGGTTATGTTTTACCGAGATAATATCTCAGAATACGTGCTCTCTTTACGTTTGCTTCGAAGGAAGTGACTTCCACTGTTAGATTTTATTTGAAGTGTCTAAAATACCAGATGTCGCTAGAAGCGTCTAGCAACATGGCGCGGGAGACTAGAACTCCCCAACAGGGACGAATAACGAAGGGCCCTTGCATGCGAATCCAGCTGAAGAACATTATGGATGAATCTTTTTTAATATTCATACGAGATTTTCATATCTACCCGGTATTCGGCCAAGTAAAGAGTTGATCGTAACTTCAGGGTAGAACAATCCAGCAGCTTCCAGAATATTCGAACAAAATAATAATCGGCTGTTGATTATAAAAAGGAACGCCTTTCATCGAAGTTCAGATAGAACTGTCAACCTTTCAATAGGGGTAATTCTCTATCTATTCAGTGACGTTTTCATTGGAAATCTTGGGCAATTTAGCGATCGAACTTGTAAAACAAGAATTATAAACGTGATCTGTCAACAATATATTTGGGAACGCTTCTATATACAATGCGAGTTCTGCAACGAGGCTACGTTGGAAAATGCAATAACTATGTATCCACGGGGAAGAATAAGAATACGATGAACTGCTCTCGTACAGTTTTTGGAGGTTCTTTGTTGCGTCCCAAACACTGCAACTCGCACGATGGGAGTTTTGCAGGGATGGGAGTTTTGTAAGGCCCGTTTACGCAAATGCGACAATGTTGCTGGGATGCAGCCTATTCTAAATTAATGGAGCTAGACCTGGTTAGGGCTGGACTACAGAGTTCTGATGTGCGACTGTCTCTGGCGCTCAGTTGATCGTCGTAGGTCTGTCTTGACTGCATAATCGTGATACTTGTTTGTCTTCTTGGGATTTTGAGGAGAACTCTCTTGGTGACTGCTGTCTCAGTGGTTCTGTAAGTTCGTATGTCTACTGATTGGTTAGCCTGAAATATAAGTGGCGGGTGTGTCTTCCTATTGGTTATATAATATTTTGAGTGTGTGTTAGCTTCGACGTTTTTCGGTGATGGTGGTGGACGTCAAATTTAGTCAAACGTTTATTTTTCTTCTTCCCAACTCGCAATGCTCTCTTCTTATACACAAAACACCTAAATCATACCACGCTACACTCATTATCATAACATAAAATTAAGGCTAATTGTAAGATCGCTCACATAAAACGTTCATACACATGCCTCATTCATCCTTCTATGCAAACACTACATGCTATTACATCTAAATATTTCCTATTCTATGTCAACCAGTACCACAGAACTACAGAGTTCTGATGTGTGACTGTCTTGCACTGCGTTTATCATCGTGGGTCTTGACTGATGGTCTGATCGTGATGCTTGTCTTGTCTTCTTGGGATTTTTAAGAGAACTCCCTCGTGACTGCTGTCTCGGTGGTTCTACAAGTTTTATATGTCTACTGATTGGCTGGTGTGAAATGCAAGTGGTAGATGGTAGTGGTGAATGAAATATCAATAACAATGAGAACAATTCCTTATTAATTACAAAAATGATCAAACAGAAATATTAAGTATAAATCTAATTAATTTCTCGCAATCATGCTTTCAGTTATTTTTACTATTACAACTCAATTACAACTGACCTATGCCAAATCACTCTCGTTTTGTTATTTCTACTTTCATGCATTACATGAACATACTCAATTCACACAACACCTCAATCATTACACGCATACTGATTTCAGGATAGATGAGATACCGAGCATGGCACAAGTAACAAACGTTACAGGATTTTAATGACTTTTTCGATATCTCGTTATTTTAATAGTCCTTCTATGTAAGAGATGAGAACAGTACAATAATATATCTAATCCAAGTATGCATATTTAAATATGATAATACAAATTAATATTTTTTTCTATTACAGGTAAGTTGCAGTGATCTGACATTTTTGAAGACGAAGTAGTAAGTAAATCTATTTTTCAATTCTTCAATGACTCCGTATCATAAAGTAATAACATTAAATTCATAAATTTATAAATATTTTCGCTGTACTAAAATAACTTCGTAATAAGAAACAATTTTGATATAAGAAACGCCATTAAAACTACTGAACCATTTTAATACTCTTCAACGTAGTATTAAAATAATTAAATTAAAATAGTCCTTGAACTTCATCATTTCATCCACCGGATGAAATATCAATAACAATAAGAACAATTCTTTATTTAATTACAAAAATGGTCAAACATAAATATTAAGTATAAATCTAATTAATTTCTCTCAATCACGTGCTCACATCTATTATCACTATTACAACTCAATTGCAGCTGAGGCTATGCCCAATCTCTCTCGTTTGTTCTTTCTACTTTCATACATTACATGAACATACACAATTCACACAACACCTCAATCATTACACGTATACTCATTTATTACAATAACCTGAATCCATTAGATATTGGCATCCCATGCATACTTATCCCACTCATTCCTTTCTTACAGACTTTATTGTATCAGTACATATATATTCAAAATCTATGTTAACCATTACCACAGGTATGTGTCTTTTTACTGGTGTGAACAATATTGGGGACGTATGTTAGTCTCGACGTCTTTCTGTGGTGGTGGTACCTAAATAATTTAGGTCCTTATGCCTATCGTCTTAAAGGTGATCTATTCACCCCTGCCAAGGTTTATCCGAGTGGTGACTAGGTGATAACGAGTATATACGAATCAAGAGACGCAGGCAATAAGGACACAAACAGTCTTCCACCTAACTTGGAACATTCGGTCCTATGGCCTCACATGCTTATATGTAGGAATGGAAAATGAGGGACACTCGTTTATTAGGGTAGGGTCTGCTCGTCTGGAACTCAAGTTCAGAGAACCCGTTAGTATCTGGATACTAAATGGGTCGTACTAGGTCGGGGCCAGGCCACGTGAGGGTCTCGGGAAAGGTCCCCGCGAGGGTACTAACTCGGAGGGAGGACTCTCCTCTACCTTTGACCTTGGAATAGAGGGAGTTTCTCATCCTTCGGGAAGGCGCTTGTCTTCTGGACGGGCTTTAAAAGGGCCTGTTTTGGAAGACAGAGTCAGTTACAGATCAGTTACTAAGGAGTTACAAGTCAGTTACCAAATTGATTATTGAGTCATTGGTCAGAGTAGTTGTCAGGTCAGAGTGTGAAGAGATAGGATTATTTTGTAAGAAAAACGAGTCAATAAAGAAAATTTCTACATATATATTCATACTTTTTGGTGGGGTGAAAATGACCATTGGCCCTTAGCCAAGGTAGGAATGAGTAAGATGTATTGAACTCTGACGTTAGTCTGCCTTTATCAGCTATGTCCTTTTAAAGACTAAGAGTCAACGGACCATTGGGCATCCAATACTTTCCTTATGTACCGAGGTCAAAAGAAGGTGTTCCAGTCCTGTTCCGATCCGATCACACACCCTTCGCATGTAGTTGTTTATATTCCCTACCAGTTCTCGTTGAACGAAGTATAGACTCGGGTGTTTGAGAATTGTGAGCGAGGAGTTTGCATGGTGCCTGCGAATAGCAGTTTGGGAATTTATTGGATTCTAAACGTATGTCTGTGGACAGTCATCCGGAAATTGTTGAGGGTCTTCGAACAAGAGTTCTTACGGTTTTGGATACGTGTTTGAGGATAGTCGTGTGAGCACTGGTTATAAACACGTGCCTCTATAATCGTCCAGGAATTTTGGAAATTTTGTATGGGGAAACTGAAGACAGTTACTCGAGAATTTTGAGTTCGAGAAGGGACGTCTATGTATATATAAGAGACAGTATTTCACAGATTTTTAGCATTCTACACGCATGTACGTGAGAAATTACTCAAAAATTATTAGGGTTCTGAACGCGTGCTCGAAATTTACAAGAATTTTTAACATTTTGGACGCGTGTCTGAGTATAACTGTTTAAGAATTTGTATGGTTCTACGTACGTGTCTGTAGATAAACGTCCATGAATATTTGAGGTTTTGGACACGTGTTTGAAAATAGTTCGAGAATTTTTCACGTTCTGAACGCCTTTTTGTGGCCACATGCTGTAAGAATTATTAAGGTCCTCAATCCACGTCTTTGAATAGTGGTTCAAGTAGTTTTAGGATTCTGGACACGTGTCTGAGGATAGTTTACGACTTTGATAGTAGACCAAATATGTCTGTAAACATTCGTTCAAAACTACCGTATCACAGTTCACTATCGACATTTATCGCGACTCTACTAATGTAAGAATAAATCACTGACAGTCTTTACAAAAGCCGATCACAGACACTGATGTATATAGTATCTGGGGTCAGGGAATGAAAAAATTATATTAGCATATAATTATTATTAATATATAATTATTCAAAGTCTTCATGTAATATATTCTGTAAATATTTGCCTAGCTTGTTTGGACAGTGTGAAAAAGAACGTGAAACAGGAATAGGGAAGATGTGGAATGTTAATGTACACTCTGTGGAAAATATTAATGCAATTGGTATTATAATAATTATGGTGTATGTTATAAAAAAGGAAATCGTAGTGTTTTAGTAGTCTTTGAGTAAAATAAAGAGCTGGAAATTTCGTTTCGTACTGCGCTGAATTATTCGATGAAAAATTGTTTCAATAGGTATAGCCGTAATATGACAAATTTCTATATCACTATAAGAAAAGTTTCTGAAGTCGTGTTTTCTACTATCTTCCTTGGAAGGAAAATGGGACCCTACCAAGAAATATGGGGCCTTATCAGGGAAAATTGGACCCCTACCAAGGGTAGATTGGGCCCCTACCAAAAGAGATTGGGGCCCTACCAAGGGAAAATTGGAACCCTACCAAAGAAAGATTGGAATCCTACCAAAGAAAGATTGGAGCCCTACTAGGGAAAATTAGGGCCCTACCAAGGAAAGATTTGGTCCCTACCAAGGGAAGATTTGGCCCCTACTAAAGAAAGATTGGAGCCCTACTAAGGGAAAATTGGAACCCTACCAAAGATTGAGGCCCTACCAAGGAAAGATTAGGGTCCTACCAAGGGAAAATTGGGACCCTAACCTAACCTACCAAGGCCCAATTTTTTTAATATTAAGAAAATTAAAGTTTTCGTAGGTTACACGTACGAAACAAAATGGTTGGAAATGTCGAATCTAGTAATATTCAGTGGAAATAAATGGTAACTCGTTCTGTTTCTATTAAACTTTAATTCTGTCTATATGAATATAACTAGAAATGATCCTCTTCTCTCGATTTGTCGTAGATAACTCTTCTCTTCCCTTGTTCTCGGAAATAAAGAAAAGACTAACCCCAATCTAACTTCTTTCCTCGTACTATTTCGATATTTCGCTATTCATTGCCCAATTAATTTCCAAGAATTTTGCACGATGCAAGAGGGAAAAATGCAAGGGCTGCAGAAAAATCGATTACCCGCGCTATAATCGTAGCAGTTAAATTACTCACGGACCAGAAACAAGTGGGAAGAGCCGGGAACCGTGGCGAAAAAGATGGCTGAAACAAAGCGGTAACGATATCTTGCTTTTTCTTGAAACGGAACGGAACGCCGGCAGATCGATTGAAATAAATCGCTGAAAGTTGCAGTCGAACGGAGCGGCGAAACAAAGCGCCCCGTGATTCCTGAAGCACCGCGTAACGTGACTCGGGTGATTCAACGGGCTCATAACATTATTCAACACTCATCGTCTTCTCGTTTCGAGAAGTGAACGTTGCCGGATAATAATCCTCGTACGGAACGGAACGTGTGCCGCTGCGAACGTAACGAAGGGCCCAGGTCTCTCGAGATAAGTGGAAAGATAAGCGAACAAATTGTGGTATAGAATAACCGGGGACGTGGAACGTATGGCGCAATTCATATTATTTTATTAAAGGAAACTCGTTAGACTTTGTACGAGCAAATGCAATCCGCTGAGGCTCCTCCTTCGTATGAGAACACAGAGGGCACGCTGGTAAAAAGATTTCCTTCCCTGATGTGATATTCATTTCATGTTAATCAGTTGGTAACACGTGTAACGAGAAATTTATTAGCGCTGTATCGTGGGCCATTCTCTTCCAATGCTGTTGCTGTTTTTCCCTCTATGATTAAGCGATTCGATGGTGATATACGAGCAGCAGTTTTAATATTTGAAATTGAAATGTGCCATATTCCTTTCTAGACTTAATGCGATATTATCTTCTCGGTTTTTCTCTTCATATCGCGCGTTTATTGGGTCGCTTTCGAACGTTATGTTCAACGTTGTTTTTGTTTTCCCCGGGTTTGTATTCGATCGGTCGATATCGTTCGTTACGTCTTTTTCTTCCGTTCCTGTAGCGTCCTGTGTATCGAATCTCTTCGATTTCCAAGAACGCTCATCACGCGACAAATTAATATCGCGTGATTGGTTTTGTAATATTAAGGATCCCGAGTGCGATGTTAAAATAGAGTGTTCATTTACAGTAAAAGTATACGATAGTTATAGCAGAGACGTTTATCGGAGTACCGTTTCGAACGCGCGTTTATAAGTATATGTACGATGTTTCAGTGATTGGTGTCGAAGACGAACCGACTTCTCAATTTTGGTCTGTCTCGTGCCTCGTCGTGTCCTGTCCGGTGTTTTCTCCAGTTTGGTTCCGATTGGTTAGGATAAATATTAGTGGAGGAAAAGTAAAGATTTTTGATTGGACAGAGGTGTGACGGAAGGACCTTTGGCTGAGGAGTAGGGAACTGTCAAGGAGCCGATTTTCGATGGTCAATGACGTGATTTGCAAGTGGTGTCCGTCCGTCGCCTTGGTGGGTCTGTCGCACGTGGGTCCAATCTGTCGGGTCTGATACTTGTAAATTTTCTGAACTTTCGCATTTAGATATATGACTTAATCCGCTGAGAGGGCGGTAAGGCACGTCTAACCCTCGGCGTAACAGTCGTAATACAAAATAATAAAGTCTTTAGAATTATCGAAAATTAAAGTAAGAGTTATGCCATGAACACGCTTTCAGGGACGGAACAGTTCCCTTTTTCTGTTTTGGTCATTGTTGTATTCCAGAGGAAAATTGTGTTTTTATTTTCGAAATTTTCCAACTTGGTTGTTTCAATTTTCAGAAGACGATTTGTAGATCGTGACATTTTATCAACATTTTTCCTCGTTTCACTGCGAGCATTTCAGTACATTCCTTGAATTAACCGATCGTTATCTACAAAGGAAACACCACCTTAATTTATTTTTGATATATGCAGATAAAAGATTCAGACCTGGATTATACGAAAGAAACTTAAGTAATTCTAGGTGTGAATTTCTCAGAAACTGTGAAGGATCGATAATATGAAAAGTATTTCAGTGGCAGAGGGCATTAGTATAGTTAAAAAATGGAAATCCATCGAATTAATTACAGTTTTTATACTGCTTGAAAAATTACAATTAAACGATTTTCAATGCGAATTTTACGTAGCTTTGAGTGTTTTTAAGATTCAAATTTTTGAACTAGTCGATGTGGCTAATTTTAAATATTTTATTTATACAGATTGTAGATCATGTAGCAGTTTTACAATGAAATAAATGTTTCGTTTTATTTAGATAGAAACGTAATTATGCAATACTTATTTTCATTATGGTAATTGTGTTATATTTAGTTACACATTGCAGACACGTAATTTTAGCATTACTATATAATTAAATAATTTGAGACTAAATCTGTATTATGATAAACTGACAAATAATAATAAATGTTATTTAACTTCACACAGTTAACATTAAAATGTGTAGATGGACGTAATTATCTATTTATAATATTATACTGTATCATTATGTATTATGTAATACCATAATTAATTATTTCATTGTAATCGTTATAATTCGATAATTATAATTCACTCGATAATTCCACAATTCTTTTTTTTCTAATGAGAAAAGGGAAATAATTTTTCATCTTTGGGATCAATGTAAAATTCATCGTCAAACTTCCCTAGTAATTTATACGAAGTAGAAAATAATAATTCTAGTATTACTTGTATAAAATTAAATACTTTTAGACTAAATCTGTATTATGATAAAATGACGAATAATATTAAAAATTATTTAACTTCACGCAATTAGCATTAAAATGTGTAGATGAACGTAATTATCTATTTATAATTAATGTAATATTATACTGTATCGTTATGTATTATGTATAATTAATTAATCTTTTCATTGTCGCATAATTAATTATTTCATTGTAATTGTTATAATTCGATAATTATAATTCACTCGATAATTCCAGGATTCTTTTCTTTTCTAATGAGAAAAGGGAAATAATTTTTAATTTTTGGGATCAATGTAAAATTCATCCTCAAACTTTCCTAATAATTTATGTGAAGTAGAAAGAATTGAAGAAACAATCTAAGAAATATTTCAATAAATATTTTAAATATATTTACATGATTAACTCGTAGAGTAAGTACATTAAACGATAACCATCTCGTTAAACTGCAGCCGCGAGAGCTCAGTTAAGTTCTTGCTTCTACTTCTTCTGTTACAACACAACTTTGCATTAATAGCTGTTGATACGAATAAACACTCCGACGTGCAATCTGGTCAAACTATGACAGGGCTAGTGTTCCAAACTCGCATTTATCAGACTTGCACGTAACATCTAGTCTCTCCTCCCCCACAGCTTAATCTGGACAGGTGAAACGTCATGTCTTTGATAAATGCGAGTTCTAAATACCAGCTAAAGTGTGCACACTACTTTCGTGGTCTTCAAGCTCTTTAATAAACATGACACGACGTTCCAACTAAATTTCAGTTTCTCTTGCTTCTAGCTTTTTGCTTATTTACTTACTTGTATTTTACTTACATTTTTTAAATTATAATTAGTAGAAGAAAGTGGTGAATTTGGGATCCTAATGTTAACCCTATGAACTCGACGACTTTTTGGCTAAAGAAGGGTAGGAATTCAATGATTTTCTACTATTAAGCTGACGATATTTTTTTATTTGTTTTTTTTTCGCAATAAATAAGAAATTGTGTAATAATTAACACGTAGAATTATTTAATTTCAATACTATGACATTACCTTAAATTTAGTGTATTAATTAATATAGATCTTCAAAATTTTATTAAATGGTGACTAAAGGTAACTTCTCGAGTGCAAAGGGTTAAACATACCATGACTAAACATACATGACTGAGGGATGAAAAATGAGAATGAAAACCTGAAAAGTAATGGAATAAAATGAAATATTAAAAAATTTATTATATATATAGGATACGAAAAGATATCGCGAATCGGCTATTGCCAACAAAAACAAATTGTAAACCGATCGATATCTTCTAGAAGCAAATCGAAAAGTTATTCTATATAACAAAATTAAGTTGCTTGACTCCCCTACGGGGAGATGAAGCGTAGGTTAAGGAAACCATAAAAGCGTGGTCCTTGACAACCAAAACAGAGTCCTTAGAAATCGGTTGTGACCAGCACAAGCGTGAGTCGCTTGGTGTTGGAAAGAGAGTTTTAAAAGAGTGCGTCTTTGTGTGTTTTCGTTATCTTGGTGTTCTTTCCCGAAGTTAAATCAGTTTACGAGTTTTGAGTTTGTGTTATCGCGTTCCTGTTCTTTCGTCAATTTTCGGTGTCTCAAGACCAGTATTCGCCATCCTACATATATATATTAGAAAAAAATTTACTTATTTTATTTATTGAAAATCAGAAGTATATAAATTAATTTGATAACATTTATTTTGGCACAAGTTGAAACAATTTTTACGTTGTACCACAATATTTTCGAATAGTTATTTATTTTAAATCAATTATAAATGCATCAAGAAAGAATTTCATACTTAAATATACTAACTTTTATGTATTTAATTATCTCAAATTATAACGAGCACCTTAACAAAAGCAGAGAATCGTTTCAAAAATGATTACAGCAATTTTCTCGTAGGATAACGTTACAAGTGTAAAATTATAAGAATATCGTACACGTTCATCTTTTTACACAACTTACTAATAACAAATACGAAAGTGATTCTGAGAAGAGATAATTTCTCAAATGTTTTCGCAGTTAAAAACGAAGATAAGACGCGAGCACGAAAGGTGAGAAGATAAAGGATAATCTATGGTTCGCATTGGGAGTGTTTCACATGTTCCTGATAACGCGTGCAAGAATAGGGATACAACGTAGTTATATCTTGGAATGCATTCCTGTTTTAAAAAATGAGAAATAGTGCATTTTATCTTTTTTACAACCATTAGCTTTCACTATGAGGTAACTATTGCGTTCTAGACGTTCACTAATATTTTATGCACTTATTTTGCTCTCTACTATTTTCTCGGAACGATAATAACATTGCAATAGGAACATGGAACATGGAACACTATCCTCAGCCCTGATGTATGCTTTATCAAACAAAATAATAGCACAGTTTATGATTTTCTATATTTTTTCAAACTGATGCAATGTGTGCAAATTTACATACGTTTTCGTATGAAGTATACTTTTTTGAAAATGTGGAAGAAGTATAATTTCTGTTTAAATTTTTCTCTACAAATTTGATAAACTAAAGACACAAATAAGTAAACACAGATTAATTAACTCTCTTTATTCAAAAATGGGAAGATTTCTCGTGTATTTTCGTGTGTTGAGTTCGAATTTGACAAAAATAATTTATGTTAAATTTAGAAGCTAAGTGAACAAAGAAACATCGATTTTTGTTACATTCATGAAAATATTGCAAAGTTAGTAACTTCGATGATGATAAACGAAGATGTAAAATCAAATTCAGTGTACAATCTTCATTCAGTATAATTCTTTTTCGTCGTGATATATTCTTTCGAAGTTACCAGGACTCGTGTTAATTTTAATACATAAACAAATAAAGGAACATCGATATTTATTATATTTACAAAATTCCAAAGACAGTAGAGAAAGACAGTAAAATTAAATTTTATTTATTATCATATGATTTTCTTTTGTCTGGGAGTACCGTTTTGACTTTACAAGGAACACAGAAGACTTTAGGGTACGCCATTTTGTATCGTACCGGATCTCTAACGAATCAGGAATAAGAAATAGAGAGTGATAAATAAGAAACAGATCCAACGCTGATCGAGCAGAGACACAATCTAAATCGTGTCTTGGTGGAAAAATCGCAGGCTTTAAATACAGTTTTGGAAGAGACAGACGATAAAACGGATAGGCATACTATACACGAAGATGGCAGCACGTGCGTGGCTCTGAGACTGCGCAGTAACGAAGGAAGAACCTTGACTATAGCGAGACAAAAGATCTGGAAAATGAAAATGTCTTAAGAAATTTAACTGGACGTACTATCACGATGAAATACATTTTCCAGTAGCACAAGCAGAAGTAATACGAGGCAGCATTGTAATTTCGCTGCAAATCCACCGAAAACCTGAGTGACACAATGCTTCAGAAGCTTAAACTCTTATGGTATTTCCAATTAGTATGAATATTTTATTTCATCTCCGATTCTATCGAATTATCTGTCAGTTGCTTGAAAATTTTCTAATCTCTGTCAGAATTAATTGTGTCCATTAGAACACCCTCGAGACCAGACTCTAGGCCTATGCCTAGAAATTATATAGTATTATGGTTATAGAAAGCTTGTATGTCCGCGGGCTAATTATTAGGTTCTCGTTTCTGTAGTACTAATAGCATTACCGTGTCATAAACACGTAGTACGTCAAATGAACAGCCCGTGGCTGCAGAACTGGCTTCTTTGGGCCTGCTCCTACTTCGTTGGCTCTTGGGACACTTCAGTAGGCGGATTTTCTTGCAGACTAGGTGAATTGCTACTGATTTATCAATTACTTTCACGCCTACTTCAATCATTTCGTACGAAATCCAATGAATTTGACAATTAAAAGAGCTCTTTGACAGAATTTCTTTGAAATCACTTTCTCAAAACGCGACAGCAGGTTGTTTGCTACCAGTTACCTGTTAATGATCTATATCAATATTATTATAATACGTGGAACGAGTTGTTAACACCGTTTTCTACTTTTCAGTGGCTCAAATAGTGCAGTCTTTTGAATGTTTTTAATGGGACTGAAATTAATAACCTGTTATGTATAATAACATAAACATACTTGTATATGCAAATAATAATATTTGAAGTGATATAATGAAAGTAAATAGGTGTACGTATTCGTGTTCTTATTTCAATAATAGTCAATGTTAATTGTAACAAAAGTACGTGTACAAGAATTGGAAATGTAAGATATCTGAGACTAGCCATTTTGGTTAGTTGGCACGACTGTCGCGCCATCTACGTGCGACTTTCACTTAAGTCCACGTGAGTTACGAGTAGGCTGTAGACGGGCCACGTTATTGCTATTCCTTTTAAATATTTATGAGATAAGATTTACGGTACTTATCAAGCTCGTAAAAATAAATGTACAGCATGTCTCATAACCTAATACATTGATTATTCTCGAATTGCTGTGGAATTTGAAACATCAGTGAACAAATTAATCCAAAGGCTATAGTATTGTGTAGATGGCTACACTCGGTACTGTAATGTCATTTGGCAATACCACTACGCATATTTGATCTATCCATTAATCGTTCTAGAATTGCTATAGAGTTTAAGTCATCAGTGAACAGATTAATCCACCGGCGACTGTGCTCTGTTGGTGGATGTAATAAGTACCGTACTGCCAATTTTAAATATCTCTAGCCGTAGTTATGAACTGATTCTAGGTGAGACAATACGACAATCTTCTCACTTGTATCATTATGTAACAACCTGTGTAACATATTTATATAATCATCTACCTGTCTATTGTGACACATTTCGTCGGTACTCTCGTTCTCTTATTCCAAAACTAACCTAAAAATTCAGTACGGACTATCATCGACTAACATAACCTATGTTCGACCTATTAATCCTCACCATCAATGACCAACCTCACCAACACAACCTGTTAGTCTCGAATACAACCTCGATACGTCGTGCTTTCATTGATCAAAGCTCAAACGATCACACGATAAGTCACTTCACCTAATATCACCTTTCCACAGAAGCTCTTTTTAAACGTTCCATAACGCGAACTTAACCTCGCCCAAATCCCTCCATATTTCTGCAATAAAGGTGAGAATCAAGCGGCCGCTTGACAGAGGGGCTTACGTTATAAACAAGCGAAACGAATAGACGATCGTCGTGGCGAGTGGGGCCGGGTAGCGAACGTATTCGAAACAAAGATCCTGGGGATGCAATCCAGACAAATGGCGGAACAAAGCAGCGAGCCGCTGGTAGCGGCGTAACGTGACTCAAGGTGCCCCAATGAAACTATAATATTATCCCACGCTCTTCATCTTCGCGCTTGGGGCTGAACATGGGTTGCGTGGGAGCCTGCTCGTGTCCGTGGGCTAAGTTGGGCCGGTGTGTGCACCGCGGAAAGAGATCTACATCGCATCCCGCGACACATTAAACGCCACCGATCTAAGAAGATGGAGGATTGCCCTCGGAGCGCCCGTGCAGCCTGCAATATTGCCAGTGACTTAAGCCTTGGAAAATTGGCTCATTTATCTCGCTCGTGGGGACACCCAAGCGACGCGGGATCACGCTTGGAAAAACATTTCCGGGCAGACCGTGCGCTATCTGCTCTTTGCTTCCTTTACTTTCTCTCATCCACGTAGGCTATTTTGCATGCAGAAGATGCCCACGACAATTAGACCACTTGCTGAATCGCTGATTTCTTTCACCTTTGCCTTTGGTTTCGTGTTTCTGGCTGGGTGACGGTGGTGGTTTGCGTCTGCGAGGATTTTAGAGCTGCCGAGGTCTTTCGATGTCGCTGTATTATGACAAATGTGACGTCTATTGAAATAATTTTTGTATAAATTATTAGTTCGAATTGCAGGCTGTTGAATAGACGAATTGAGGAATTGATTGAATAAAGTAAGGATTCTTATTTATTATTGTTTATTCGTTATGTCGTTTCCTCATTCACATTTCACGATGGATCTTCCTCTTTTTCTTTCTCGGAATGTGAGGCAAACTTTTGTCCATTGACTATTGCGAATAGGAGGTTAAATAATTCGCGGAGAATTGTATGACTCTCGTATAAATGTCATGTAAAATTCGCGAAATATAAACCAAATGAGTCATATCTACGAATTTGTCTCCTAAATGCGTGTTTTTGTCTATAGTTCGCGATTTTGTTTGAGAAAAGAGTTTCCTAAAAATTTTACGAACTAACCTACATTATTTTTTATTCGCTGAAATTGCAGTGGAGTAAGCTTTGACGTTTAGTCTCTCTCTCTCGCAGACTCCCCTTTTTGTGTACATATTTGAATAATTTTAATTTTGTATTTTGAGCAATTTTTTGCTCCTCTTATTAAATTTTAAACGGGTTTCATACCGAACGAGCGAAAAATATTTTCCCGGTTTCATAAAGAAGACCTAGTGCACTTTAATTTAAGACCAATTTTACTGGAAACAGATGCATTAATCGTTTAGCTATTGCGAATTAAAATGCAATTTTGCATGTACGTAGCATCCAGCATGGAAGGTTTAATATCAAAATATCGAGAAAATTGTAGGTTATTATAACGAGTACATAGTGATCGTAAAACTAAACCCTTGTTCAAAAATAGCTACATTTCATAATTGCACTTCCAGGCTGTACCATAGACCCAAGAAAATTGTGGGCGTAGTATAAATTACAGCACGAGTTTAACGTTTTTACTGCAATCGAATATTAATGATGGTTTTAAATTGCGTTAATCTGTGTTTTATTAACGTTTCCATGCATTTCATTACGTCCTACGCGAATTTCTTTAAATATTCCCCTCTTGCTCTTATTGTTTCCAATACCGTTGATTATACTACTAAAAATACGATACAATCATAATGAAATAAATTTATAGAAATTTATAAATAAAATACAATTTTTCGCTTCGGTATAAACAAATGTAATAAAACATTGACTATTTCGATTATTCAAATGATAGATAATTTAAACACAAAATCAATCGTGTATGTTGATACGTACTTAAATTTAAAAATTGTAATAATTATAAATTAAAAGGTTTGATATGCAGTATACTTAAATTTGAATATTATTGTGATATTCAAGTATTGATATAGATAAAAATAATGAAAATTGTAGAACCACGAGTTTGTGGTCAAAATTCATTTCAAACAGACTGCTATTAAATACAATAAATATTTTTAATAACAATATATCGAAAAATATTGTAACTTCATATTCTCCACGCACTATTCATTCATTGTAGTGAAAATTCTATAGCAGATCTCTGCTCGGCAGAGGTGGCGCCACCTATATGGTCTCCACGTAAACTAAAAAGATAACCTCGCAATAACAATATTATTTTATATCAAAAACTCTACTGTCCTTTCAGGCCAATTATTTAAAAATCCAATTTTTTTCCTAATCAACAACCAACATTCTACAATATGAACTATTGTTACTATATTCTGCTATTGTCGACACATGAACAAAAGCTCTACTATTTTCTCATGCAGTCTTTAATTTTCAGTCAATTTGTGGCAATTTACGATCCAAATTTGTTTCTTTCAAACCAATCATTCACGAATTTAATTTTTTTCCTAATTAACAGCCGTTAATCGTTCTATAATATGAACTACTGTTACTACCTTTTACCATCATCGACGCATAATCTATCGCATAAAAATAAAAAATGGCGAAATATCTATCGGTAAACGAAAAAACATAATCCGAAACAGCATGAAAGCATGTTTCACGTAAAAACTGAAGATTCGAGTTTTCAACAGATGGAAGACAGTAGCTAGGCCGGCCATTAGTTTCACGGTTGGTACTAAATAAATCGAGGTGCTCGTTTAATGCTGCGAGAAGCACAGGTTTTAATCCAGGAAGCAACGTTCGTCCCTTTTTTCCTCTCCTCGAGCGTTCTTTTTCTGGCCGCAAATTCTGGAAGCGGTTAACGGGTATAAATGAAAGCCAAGGCTGGGTGTCCCTTTTTCCTCCCCCGTCGAGGGGGATGGAAGGCCTCCAGTCAAGTACGTAACGCGACGAAATATCGGATTCGAGAGTTCGCGAGCTCATTCTCGAGTTCGAGAATGCGTGGCGAGTTTGACGAAGCGAAAAGGATGGTTAAGGACAACCGAGCGAGCGGAAACGCGAAACGGGATGAGTTACCTCTCTGGAAGCTTTCAGCTTTCATCTTGCCCACACCCCGCCGCCTCGTCTCCCATCGCCCATGCAATTTTCGTCCCGCGATGTAAAAGTTTTTACAAGGTTTTCATCCCGATCCTTTTTCCGAAGTTACCTACAAATCATATTTTTTTTTTTTCTCTACCCACCACCCTCTTCCGAACACCGTAGACGTCCGCGAGACTTTGACTTTGACAAATTTTCGGTGTCTAGAATGTTTCTATGCAGAAGTCGAGTTTGTTGTCTTTTTCTCTGTCTTCTATTTATTTTTCCTTTCCTGTTTTTAAGAGACGTGTTGTTAGAGGAGAAGAAAGATTCGGATGAGGATAATTAAGTAGGTTTATTGGTTATGGTTGATAGGCGAGGTGAAGGGATCTTAGAGAACGTGTAACTTAAGATCGAGTGGATGAATTCTTTTAAAGTTTGTGCGATGATGATGGATGATTAGATGGGTGATTACAGAATGATGAAAAGGATATTGATAGAATTAAAAGTAAATTGAAAAATTTTTTACTCGTTTTATAATAATATTGGAAGAATGTTGAAGTTAATATATGAAATTACGATCTTTTGTATTGAACGAATGATTTTTGGCAAATTTTCGAGTCTAGAGTGTTCTTGTGGGAAAAAATTGTGTATTTTTCCTACTTTTGTATTATTGGGAAAAGAAATGGAAGATGTAGCGAAGTGTGTTTAATAAACATAGTTGTTTGGAGTAAAGAAATAGGAATATCTTGAAAATTATCAAATGAATTAATTCCTTTACATTTTCTGTAATAATAGTGAAGGAAAATTAAATGTGTCTTCACACGTAATTTTCAAAATAAGTCACATTTCCAGTAATTGTAAGAATATATACATTTTAACGTTAAGAGGATCAAATTTTATAAAATAGGTTTAACGTTAAAGTTTTTTAAAACAGTTTTTAAAATGTTATGCAGAGTTACACTCTTTATATTAAATAAATCATTTCCTTATCTAATTTGATGCAATTTTTAAATGTTTAATAGTTCTCATATAATTACCACGAACAGTTTATTTAAAACTAATTCATAAAATAAATTGTGTTTCATAGTTACTCTAAAAATATACATACACACTCGAAAACCAAATGTATTAATATTCCAAAGTTTTCAGAATAATTTGTGAAATATCGCATAAAATAACACCGCAGATATTAAATAAATAAATCTGTATTCAAAATACTCAAATGGTTAATTTCAATACAGACAAGTAATAAAAGAATAAGCAATTTCAGAATAGTCAGCAACAATAAATAAAATTTCCAGAATAATTTCTGAAATATCGCATAAAATAACACCGTAGATATTAAATAAATAAATCACCATTCCAAATTCTTAAATATCTAATTTCAAAATAGACAGCAGCAATAAACAGAATTTTCGGAATAATTTCTCAAATATCACATAAAATAACACTGTACATATTAAATAAATAAATCTCCGTTCCAAATTCTCGAATAATTAATTTCAAAACAGACAAGTAATAGGCAAATAAACAATTTCAGAATAATCGGCAACAGTAAACAAAGTTTCCAGAATAATTTATAAAATATCGCATAAAATAACACCGTAAATATCAAATAAATAAATCACCATTCCAAATTCTTAAATATCTAATTTCAAAATAGACAACAACAATAAACAGAATTTTCGGAATAATTTCTCAAATATCACATAAAATAATACTGTACATATTAAATAAATAAATCTCCGTTCCAAATTCTCGAATATTTAATTTCAAAATAGAGGATTTATCGAAAAACGATTCATAAACCGATCTCCACTTGCAGCAACGAGAAACAACACCCTTTTCCAAAAATTGTTCGTCCCTCGTCTTCGTTCGCTGGATAAAAATATTTCGAAATGTTTAAAAACAGAGCTGGCGATAACTTCGTTTCCGCGTTACCTTTTTCGCGCAACGCAATCAAGCCACGCGTCGAGGTTGTTTTGAAAAATATTGGTAGAAACATTGTTAGCGGAAGTGATAAACTACAGCAGAGTTGGCGAGTTTCGACTGGTCTGCTGTCTGGGTAACCTCTGCCGTATCGTGTATCTCACTTTTTTTCAACTTCGTGTATCTAGTCGAGGAGCATTCCATTTAGCTCATCATACCCCTCGGGAATTCTGCAATTCTACACGGCAAACGCTCGAGCTGCCGCGAGGCTTAGCAGCTCTAGGGGTGTTCCTCGGTTGCTGCTCCAGAGATGACCCTGAACGGTCGAAACTCGTCGAAGAAACTTGCCAACTGTGATACGAAGCTGGATGGTAAAAGAAAACCATCTTTTCTCTCGCCTGGAAACGAAAAATTTTTCTGTGATATTGAAGTGTATTGTGGGAACGAAAGCCTTTAGCATTGCTGTTGGCTGAGTGGAACGAATGTTCATGCTGGAGCCTCGATTGCGAGTGAGCGATTCTAGCAGTATGTTTGAAGATCTGGGATACAATCTTTTGATGTCGTTGAAAATCTATAGTATTTTAACCATATATTTGTAGCATGCCAAAAACAGGTTTTATTTTATCTTCGGCTTACAGAAATAACGTGTATGTGTACCTTCTATTATCGAAGGAATATCAGGTTCGCGCGAACGGTTTGAGACACCGGAAACGGACAGAACAAAGTGAACAGAATGAAACGAACACCAAACTCGGAAACTGATTAAACGCGGGAAAATAATACTGAAATAACGTAACTATAACACACGGAAAACACGCTTTTATTCGTCTCTCTCCGACACCGAACGACTCACGTTCGTGCCGGTCACAAACTATTTTCACGAGGATTCTTCGAGGCTTCTCCACTCAGGACTCCCCTGTGTCGTCGAGGGTCCTGCTTTTATGCCCTTTGCAAAGCTCGATGACGTGCTTTTATCAATCTCTAATTGGCTGATACGATTCAGCCGATTAGCGATTTGCTCTTGTAAAAATTACGTCACTTTTCCGATTCGCGGCTTGCCCTCGTGAGAATCATGCCACCTTGCCGATCCGCGGTTCGCTCCCTGTGACGATCACGATTCCGTTCACCTGCGCTTCACCTCCCCGTTAAGTCCGCGTAATTTAACTTTGCTTCTAAAAATAGCCTTTTACGACGGTATCAGTTGATTTTCGATTTATTTTCTAGAATAATACCCTGCATAGGTCATTGACCGGTTTGTAATTTGTTTTTCTAAAAATAGCATCCCTCATATTCTTATAATTTATATAAGTTGCGGCCCACGTTTTTTTTATTTTTTTGACATTTGATAAATTCTTTTGACGTGTGTTTCATAGCACGTTGGTGACAGTTCCGATCAGGACGTTACTATTTTACTATACTAGACTGTACTATTACTTATACTATACTTTATATTTTATTACTATACTTACTGTCTTACTGTAAGATAGTTCTAGATATTTTATTATTCGGTAACTAGGTTGGATGAATGTTTTCTTTTCAACCTTTTTCTATCGTTCTTCGTACACTCTTATAGCAAATTGATTAGGATGTATGACAGTTCTCTCCTTGTATTTGACTATATTTTTGTTTATCTATTTCATAATCGTTGCCTATATCTTCGTTTTTAGGTTACGAGGATGCATTAACGACTGTTCTGAGTATTTTCAATTGTAATGATTCTAATTTTGATGTATATGGCTCTTTGCTGTCATTGCTCTAAAAGGAATTCCATAGATCCACGTAGATTTTAATAGAATATATGAAAATTGCTATAAGTCATTTAGAATTCTTTTATGAAGCTTCGAAAATAGTAAAAGATGCCTGTTGTAGGGTAATCGTATTTTCTGTTGACATTAGCATACTTAGTTGTACTATATCTTTATAACGATAAAGATTAGTTTATATCTGTTGATGTAGCATCGTAGTGTGACCTATTTGATATATATATGTATAAAAATTGGTGAGATATGAGACGAGATTGTGTGTTGTGCATGTCAAGTGGCTGATCGAGTAAGAGTGAATGAATTTGGGAAAGGGGAAAATGTGTGAAGATACGAGGAAGAACAAAATGAATCAAAGAGAATCAGGTTAGAATGTGAACGTGTTATACCCTAAGCTTTTACTCAATAGTATAGTCTTCATATTTACTGGATTCTTGTGTTTTCCTTTCTAACCTTATAACCTTCTCTCAAGAACACGTGAAATTTGAACAAAAATAATTCCTATTAATTATTTCTACTATAGTCTTCATATTTACTCGATTCTTGCGCTTTTCTTTCTAACCTTATAACCTGTCACGAGCACGTGTGATTTAAATAAACGTATTTCCTATTAATAATTCGTACTATTTGTTATTAAATTTAAAGGGAACGTTATATCACTGGATTATGTTTGGCGAGGGTTAGTGACAGGCGGATCCAAAGGGAAATTGCATGGTTCTTGAAGTACGTGTGGACTGTATTTCAGAGTGGTGTGTATGATAGACAACGCCTTGATGTTGAGGAAGCGCGTGTGAGAGTTGACTTGATACCGTGTGTGCTCCACGAGAGTTGACTTGTTCCTGTCTTGCCTGTCTCGTGTTTCTTGAGAGAATATTGCAAAGTTTAGAGTTCATAGGAACTCTGGGTAGGGTCAAGTATTGTTCTATTATTGTTGGGATAAAGGGTGGGAGTTGCAAATAGTTTTCTAATAGCGAGATAAATTATTACCCCATACGCCAGGTACTTGGCGTATATGGTTGTCAAACGTTGACGTCCTTTCACGGTTCACGTGGGGTACGTGGTCGGTAATATGGCGTTTTTCCTAACAGAATGATTGTACTGACGGTACTTTATAGTTTAAAACGGAAAATTATGAAATATATATACTTAGTAAAAACATATGAGCCGTTCACTGCACAAATTGATTAACTCCATAAAACAAAAAGTAGAGAAATTCAATGAAATAATGTATATTGTTTTTTAAAATTCCCTTTATAATTTAAATCGAAATAAATATCGTAGAATGCATAAATACAAATGTAACTTTCATCTAACGGTATATAAAATTTATAAGAAAA
Source organism: Eufriesea mexicana (assembly GCF_001483705.2). NCBI lineage: Eukaryota > Metazoa > Arthropoda > Insecta > Hymenoptera > Apidae > Eufriesea > Eufriesea mexicana. The sequence goes on from NW_016909083.1 coordinate 643,115, forward strand.
AATAGCCAAAAGGTAATCGTTGGTAATGTTACCATTTTTATGTTACTGGAAGAGTTAATCGATTTGGCAAGTGGAAAAAGTAATAAATTTAAATTTTACTAAATTTTACTTAAATTCTGATAAGACGGCGCTAAAAAATTCACCGTTATCATTCATGGCTTGCTAGTGCATTTGAGTTGCATTATTGCAACGATTTACATTAGAGTACGGAGTTAATCAAAGTGACCTCTGAAATAAATTATTTATTATTCAGTGGCCAAGAAATTTTTGTCGTTTAATGGTGTTAATCTTAATTATCAGGAAAAGTTATTATAAATATAAAAAGTTATGACTATACCAAGTACTTTGATATTTAAATTTAAGATTTTACAAAAAATGGAGTTAATCGATTTGTGCAGTGAACGGCTCATATGTAATTAATATTAATAGAGATTATGACATTTGGATTTCGTTTAATTTTAAACTTCAGTTTACCTATTCGTGGATTTTCATTGGAACTATTTTAGGATTTAATTAATACTGTATTTGAAGAAGTAATAATATCGTCTACATTAGGTGAATTTGGATATCGTAAAATTTTTATATTTGTATTTTCCTTTTCAATTCAATTTGATTAAATTTGAAGGGAAGATTATGAAATGCAACATGCATATGTACTCGTATTAATAGAGATTGCAACATTTGGGTTTCGTTCGATTTTAATCTTCAGTTTATTTGCTCGTGGATTTTCATGGGTATTATTTCACAAATTAATTAGTATTTGAAGAAATAGTAATATTCTTTTTCCTTTTTCTATGTAACTTTCTGATAACGTGAGTTGGATCTTTATGAGATTGTTTCATATTATTCTATGGTTGTTTTTAATAAATTATTAAGATTTTATTTTAAAATTTTTTGAGAATTTTCGTTTTTAATCGAAGCCTGAAATGGCTTGATTTTGCCATTCTTCTTTTATATTTACGCTTACTATGTTTTTAATTATTTTTCAAATTTTTTATATTTTAAATATTGAAGAAACAAAGACTGTTTATGAAAAGATTATTAAATCCAATTTTTTTACAAATTTCAATCAAATTTTGGAACAAATTTTAAGCAAAACTCGTACACTCTTACAATTATTTATAAATTCTCTTGGAATCACATTTATTCTATAATAAATAGTAATATTAATTTGTACTTTCTCTCCAATTTAAAATTATCTTAATTTAAAATTATTCCTGACAATTCTCTTTTAAATAAATACAAATCATCGTTCATAATAAATAAAAATTGGACAATGAATAACGCGTGTATAAAATACCGTTCGATATCCATGTTAAATAAAATAAATGTGCAAGTATTAATGAACCTAAATCACCAGAGAGTTTCAGAGTAATTAAATAAATAAAAATATAAAAGCTCCTCCGTAACTTCCCTCTATACTGAATGATTAATTGACAATTCTTTCAGCTTCCTTATCTGAAATAGATTTGAAAATCTGCACCATCGAACGACCCATTTTAATTGAATTCTCATGAAAAATGGATAATTTAAGTCTACCAGCGAGTTCGATGGCGCGTCGATTAACTTTCTCGTTCGCCCATTCGTTTTAGATTCTCGTACCCGGAACCACCAATAAAGTTATTCCGGTCGAGGGCAATCGCATTAAAGGCGTTTCTCTTGCTAGTTTCCCAGGAGTTCCATTAAATAAAAGTTCCACTTCGGAAGACCGATATTCACGATTTTTAATAACACTTTGTCGCATTTCGCGGCACGATAAATGTTAATTAACGATTCGAAATAAAATCAACGAACGTTTCGTGTTTGTTAAATTCCGAATTTTAAGATGAGTTACAACAATGTTGAATTTGTGCCCTGCTATATGGTGAAATACGAAACAAAGATTAGCATAAAATTAATATCGACGATCATGTTTTATGTCATAAATAATTCCAACTTTTGCATATTATATCGGTATTTATGCAATGCAATATCGTTGCAATTGTATATCATAAGAGAATGTTGAAGTAACAAGTTTGGAATACGAATGGAACAAGTTGAAATTAAATTTGTACTAAATTAAATTCCAGCAGTTGGTGAAATCCGAAATAAATTAAAATATTTTACCTTCTGGCTGCATGCGTTTTAATAATCATTTATTGTTATAAATAAGATTCCATGATCGAGAAAAATCGTATTGACTACTTCATTTGAGGTCAGTAAATATCCGTATTTAACTTTAATTTCATTTCGTTCGTCGATTAATTACTATTTTGAATTATTAATTATAATTGCGTAATATTTGAATTATTGATAATACTTGTGTATAATTATTTATTTATTTTATTTCTTCAACGTAGTAGCACGTAATATATAAGATGAGAATGCACCAAATTTTTTTTCAATAAATTATGTCTTTTTCCAATTATTATCTACGTAAAAATCAGTATTAAATTTGCCAAAAGAAGGAGAATATTTTCAGTAAAATGAGTTATTTTCAGCTAACTCTAGTGTTATAATTCAGCAGTTAAATGCAGTGCTTATTTCTTATTCAGTTCACTGTGATTATGTACTATTATGTTCTCTTTTGAATATTTTTAATTATAAGAAACTGTACTCTTTTACATAAAATATAATAGGAAAGAATGTAGTGTTTTATCCACTGAATATGAAACTAGTTTACTGTGATAGAGAAGAATATGAGATAAAAGAAAAAAGAAGAAATCATAGTTCTTTCCAAATATTTAATTATTACTATCATTATGCACCATTTGTAATTCCAGAAAACCATACTATCTTAATATTTACTTTCTTATATTTAATTCAAAACGAAAATTTTCAAAATTTTCCCTAAATTTATAATTTTTATTCATGTCTAATCTCACCTATAATTTCAGAAAACTTTATTATTTATTATCATCTTCACCCCATAACAAATTTCCAATTTCACCTCAATTTATCATTTTTACTTATATCTTATAATTTCGTAAGTTAAATAAATCCCAAATAAAGACAGACTATGATCTCGTTACATATTCCACTCAAGATCACGGAGCTTTCTAAGAGTAAGTAACCTAACCGTGCACCCTGAATTTAACCCAAGACCTCGCTCATATCCCCCTGCATTTGATGTTGCGTTCTATTTATCGAATCCCTGCGATGTCCTAGAACGCTTATCACGCGCCAAATTAATATTGCATGACTAGTTGTAATAATAAGAATCCCGAAGTGTGTGTTGATAAAAGAGAGCGTTTATTTATAGAAAGTATAGAATAGTTATAACGGAGACGTTGAACGGAGTACCATTTCGAACACGCGTTTATACGCGTAAGTAAGATGTTTCAAGGATCGGTGTCGAAGACGAACTGATTTCTCGAATTTGATCTATGTCGTGTCTCGTCGTGTCCTGTCCGGTGTTTTCTCCAGTTTAGTTCCGATTGGGCAAAATAAACGTTGGTGGTGGAAAAGTAAGGAGTTTTAATTGGACAGAGGGTGTGACGGAAGGACCTTTGGCTAAGGAGTAGGAAACTGTCAAGGAGCCGATTTTTGATAGTCAATGACGTGATTTATAAGTGGTGTCCGTCCGTCGCTTGTTGGGTCTGTCACACGTGGGTCCCATCTATCGAGTCTGGTACTTGTAAAAATTCCTAAACTTTCGCCTTTACCTTTACAACTTAATCCGCTAGAACGGCGGTGAGGCACATCTATCCTCCGGAATCGCAGTCGCGATATAAAATATATCGTAAACCGTTAGGTCTGTTAAAAGTGTAAGCCTTAGAATAAAAATCATGTTATAAACACGCTCTCCGGGACGGAACACTTGATCAGACATTCATTTAGTCTGTCGTAAAAATAGTAACCCATTTTTCATTTTTCAGTGAGGCAATTGATAGAAGAAATCTGTAAAGTCTAAGAACAGAGGCCTGGTTTGACAGTTTGAGAGTGGAGTCTTATCGGCGAATCATTAAACCTGCAAGAGTAGCCCCATAGATAGTTGCTCCCGATAACTTTGTGCCGTCGTCCATGGAAACGAGTATACGGTACTGCGAGCGTAAAATTTTAATTAACAGGATTAACAGATAAGGGACTGTGTCCATGGTCGAGTAACTTCTTGTCGTAGGCCGCGCCGCAAGTGGCCGAAAGTATTTTAAGACCGTCCCCGTGAATCGACCATTGCAGACCTTTGATGTCGAATCTCGCGCGGTCCATTAAGGCCGAACACTGTGTAGACACGGGAATATAAATAGAGTGGAGGAAGATTAGAGAAAAATAAATCTCTTCTCGAAAGGTTGTTCAAATAGAGTATCATCGAGGATGAATTGCGTTGGTAACTAAACGCTCTGTAGTCGTGCAAATATAAATAGAACGAAGGAGTACTCGACAACGAGTAGCATTTTACTGGAACCCTCTTTCAAAAATTTATTTCAAAGTAAATTTGGTGATTGAACATCGTATATACGTAAGTAGATATATTAACCCTTTGCACTCGAGAGGTGACTCTTACAATCAGCCACCATTTAATCAAATTCTAAATATCATTATTAATTAATATCTCAAATTTAAAATTGCCCAACGACGCGTGGAATATCGAGGTAAAATAATTCTACGTCTTACAATTAATTTACACTTCTCATTTACCGTTTTGAAAATATCGTCGACTTTATATAAAATATCTTCGAATTATTATTTTTCTGTAACGAAAAAATCGTCGAGTGTAGAAGGTTAATAATAAATAGAGTGAAGGAATATTTGTGAAAAAGTCGTGTTTTACTCGAAATTATCCTCGAAAGATTATTGACATGGGGTATTATGTAGGATAAATTTGGTAATTGAATTTATATTTGAAGATATTAATAGAGTGAAAAGGTATTTGAAAAAGAGTTGCATTTTGCTAGAAGCTTTTCTAGAAGGATTATTGAAATAGAATGCAGGATAAATGAAGGGTGAATTTGATTGAAGGAATATTTGAAAAAAGCTGCATTTTGTTTGAACTTTTGCATGAAAAGTTATTGAGACAGAGCGTCATCCAGAGTAAATTTAATAACTGTATATTGTATTTACAGAGAGGAGAAATGATTGAAAAGTTGGTATTTGATCGAATCTTGTAAAAAATTTATTAGTATGAAGCAAGAGTATTCAAGTTGCAGTTTGTGAACCACATAAGTCTTTTATAAATGCTTAATGTAAATGAAGGATATACATTTGTATTAGCATTGATAGCAACAAATATTTCTAAATTTTCTGCAATTTTGTTAATATTTCAGAACCGGTAGATAAACGATATAAATTATTATTCCAAAATATAGAAAACAATTTTTCACTAAGACAGTGTTGGAAATTTGGATTTTCTTCTTATGGTAGTTTCTATTATTAGCATGGTGACAGTGTTATAGCTGTCACGAGTGTTTAAACTACTGCTTTAATTTATTCCTTTATTTGTTTCAGGTAAGTGTTCTTCTTTCATTAATTATCTTCAACTTTACAACAACAAGGTAGTGGTGAGTAATTTTGCAATATTATTTATTGATTTTACACAAACATTTATTAAGTTTACGTTATTTTCCAACATACATAAGCTCACATTTCAAAGAAAAAACAAAACAACATTGGAACTTAGATTAAAAATCTTTTAAAAATTCTTATTTCCTATTATTTCTATTATTACAAGTGATTGCTACAATACATGTGCATATGTGTATCACACAATTAAACATACAATAAACAAATAGTAATTTCAAGAAACAGAACTTAAATCAGTATACCTAAAAGGTCACAAGATTTCTCAACAAAGATTATTTTTATTTATCCTAAGAATATCTAAAAGATTTTATTTATATATCTTTAATTCAAGATCATTCGCGTGAACTTGTGAAACATGAGTTCAAGTAGGGTACTCATGATCCCTGAAAAAAATTAATACTTAATAACTTAATAACTGCAATATACACGCGTATTATAGTTTGCGTAATGTGCAAAAATTTGAACTTTTATCAACACGCGTCTATTTGAAACTAAAATTGGTAATTAAAAAATGTTGGAAGCCTGCTTCATATTCACGCGAGTTCTAACAACGAGTATCGTGAAGTACCTTTTCATCTCTACACGTGTACTACATAGTCGTGGTGCATGTAGAGCTTCTGAATTATACCGTAGAATTCCAAAGAGCAATATCTAAACGGATTGCTCATAATCCCACATCGATTACCAGCCTGGAACGCGTTATATTAAAATCCTATTCTCCTTGTCCAAAGAGAGGGATTAAGTTCCATAGACATCAAAGGTCAACTCTGCACTCGGCTACAAAGTACCCACAATGCTCGGCACTAGCCTGCAATATTCCCCCTAAACGTGCAACAAGATAAAAAATTTTCGTCCACCAGCGCGTAGTTAAATTCCAAAAAATTGCTCATCCGTGTATTCCGTTGCACGATCACGCTAATCAGCTCGGAAACCTGCCCTAGAAATCGAAATCGTGGATGTTCAACGCGTATTTATTACTTCCGGCAGGTTTAAAAATCGTGCATCCAATTTCTGCTGGCACACAGGGGACTCTCGTTCTCCGAATAAAATTACACGAATTCGAAATGACGTCGAAATTACCGAGATCGTAAAGGCCATGGACGTAAATGCCCTTAGAAATTTCTTTGATCGCTTACCCATAGAAGCGTGGTGCAAGGCGGGAGTACGAGAGAGAGAGAGAGGATAGATGGGGAAATACGGCTAAAAAGGAATGTCATAATCTCGAGCGAGCAGGAAGAATGTAATATAAGAAAAGGAGGGAATGGACAGACGAGAAAAAGGGACACGATCTCATTGCTGGCGGCATCAATTAACGTCGATCGCGATCGGTTATAAATGCGTTTATAATATGCGCCTCACGCCCGATCCCGTGTGGGATATTTTACGTGGAACGCAGGAAATTATACAGGTGGCTGCCTCGTTTCGTCTCACTCCCTCACGCACCTGGCTTCTCTATTGCGTCCCTATTTTCCACTCTCTGCCCCTCTTTGTCACGCGTAGTTCAGCGATGTCACGTGTGCAACGCGAGGCCTGTAGAGGGGATGACGAAGAACGGAGAGGGTTGCACGAGAACGATGAAAACAGAGAGAGAGAGAGAGAGAGAGAGAGAGAGAGAGAGAGAACACGTGTGCAACGCGAGGCCTGTGGAGGGGATGACGAAGAACGGAGAGGGTTGCACGAGGGAACGATGAAAACAGAGAGAGAGAGAGAGAAGGAGAAATGGAGAGAGAAAAATAGAAAGAGAAATGGTGAGAAAAATGGAGAGAAGCGGACAGAGAAAAAAGTGGAAGAAGAGGAAGAACGCGAGATAGGAAATAGAGAAAACAAGGAAAAGTGGAAGGATAGAAAAGTGGAGAGAGGAAGAAAGAGAGAGGAGTGGAAAGGTGAGAAGAAAAGAGGAGGAAAAGGGAGGAAAAATTATGAAACGGAGAGAGACAGGAAGGAAAAGGGAGAGGAATAGAGAAGAAAGAGAGAAATAGAAAGAGTAAGAGAAATAGAGAAGAAAGAGAGAGAAAGAGTAAGAGAGAAAAATAGAGAATAAAGGGAGAGACATATAGAAGAAAGAGAGAGAATTAGAAAGGTGAGAAGATTAAGGAAGGAAGACGAAGGAAAAGTTAAGAAACGGAGAGAGACAGGAAGGAAAAAGGGGAGGAATAGAGAATAAAGAGAGAAAGAGTAAGAGAGAGAAATAGAGAATAAAGGGACAGGAAGCGTGAGAAAGAGAGAAATAGAGAATAAAGGGAGAGAAATATAGAAGAAAGAGAGAGAAGTGGAAAGGTGAGAAGAAAAAGGGAAGAAAAGAGAGAAAAAGTTAAGAAACGGAGAGAGACAGGAAGAGAAAGGGGAAGAAATAGAAAAGAAAGAGAGAAAAAGAAAGAATGAGAGAAATAAATAGTGAAGAAAAGAAGGGGAAGAGTAAAAGAGGGAAATAGAGAAGGAGGAGTGGAAAGGTGAGAAGAAAAGAGGAGGAAAAGGGAGGAAAAATTAAGAAACGGAGAGAGACAGGAAGAGAAAGGGGAAGAAATAGAAAAGAAAGAGAGAAAGAGAAAGAATGAGAGAAATAAATAGTGAAGAAAAGAAGGGGAAGAGTAAAAGAGGGAAATAGAGAAGAAAGGGACAGAAAGCGTGAGAGAGAGGGAGAGAGTGAAATAGAGAATAAAGGAAGAGAAATATAGGAGAAAGAGAGAAAAATAAAGAAAAACGGGAGAGAAAGAGCGAGGGAGAAAGAAAGGGGTAGAATGAGGAGAGAGGGGAATAACCCATGGAAGGGATGGTCACCACCTCACGGTCTACGTTTTACATAATTTCACTCGAGCGTGTATGTGTAGCGAAACAGTAAAACGCCTGTTCCGAGTAACGTGAGGTAATAATGTATCGTTGGTTTGCCTGATCGTTCTTTTTCCATTACTGTACTAGAACAAAACTCGCAAAATTCAGGTCACGCATATTTGAATAAAATGCGACTTTTACATAGATACGATACGCTAATTACAGAGAGCGAAGACGAAAGTGTTGCATATGCAAGCAAGGGGGTGATCCTTCGCGTAAAAACGAATCAGAAGTGTGGCATAAAGTTTCTGCCAACGAGGTTCAGTTCTCGAGAAAATTGACTTTTAGAGTACTTTCAGGATGCATGTACTTACGTGGCCGAGGTTATTTAATCGATGAAATAAAACGTGACGGGTACATGAAATGAGAACGAATTATAATTAACGTAATATTTTAGTCTACCTTTCGGAATAATTTAGAATTTGCATTAAAGTGATAATAGAATCGAGAAAGTTTAATTCGGTTGAATTATATGCTGAAGGAAATGCAGAGGTTATGAAGCCATAAGGAGAAGCGGAGTAGTAGGCATAAGGCCAAGTTTAAGGAAGATGGCGCTGCTGTCTCTGCTCAGGGATGACGAGATACTTATCTGTCTAGAGTGACTCGTATTTATGGATGTACGAAATACTGTATTCTTCTTTGCCCATTTTCCATTTCCCTATTTTTAGCCTTTATCTCTATATGCCTCTTTATCTATTATTATAAATTGAAGATACCTTCTGTTTTTATTTACAATACTTATAATTATCCTTTCTGTCCACGTGTACAAGCCTAACCTCACTTTTCTATTCTTCTCTTTACCGCCTGTGCTATCGCGTTTAACCTACTAGTTTTTATATTTAACTATACAATGTCAGTAGAAGCTTTCTATTTTTATCCTTTTCCCATCAGTGGAAACCCATTTCTTTGCTTTAACCTTCTTTTCTAACCTGTACACTCAGAAACACACCCTACGCCATACATGCCCTTTAACTAAGTCCCGATCTACAAAATATTTATTATATATTTATTATTATTATTATAAAGTACAATAAAATATAAGTTAAATTAAAAATAAATATATATTATATATATACGTGTATAATAATTTATTGGTAGACATATGAGTATATATACGGGTAGTTATAAGCATATCTGTTTTCACAAGTAACAGAATAAATGACACTTTCATAATGGAAGTGGTGGTTAGGCTTATATTATCAAAATATTATTAATAATATTTTTCTCCGTATGCTTCCCCGAATCTAACAATTTGTGAAAGTCACTGCGATATTATATACAAAAGACAATAGGCATTGTTGTGTCACCCAACGAAACGTGTCTTGGTTACGTAAGTTCACGCATACCCGACGATATTTTTAAAACCGATTTTCACGAAAACCAAGCCTTGTGTGAAAAAATTTTATTCTGCGCTTTTAATCTATTTTTGCATAAAGAATATCATACATTTGTACAATGCAATATTTTATTAAAAGTTTCTGAAATATTTACATATGTTCAACAATAAATTCAAAGTAATCGAGTGAAAATGCATATAAAAATATGGAAATACGCATGGAAATTATTAAATTTAATTCTGTAAAAAATTTCTCGATTAATTTATTTTTTTACCTTTTTTTTAATTCGTGGTATAAGGTTTTATCAATAAATTATTTTATATTTGACCTGAATCTAGGGTATCGTTATTTAATGATATTTTATTAAATATCGGTGACTCTGATACAAGGAAACAATACAAATTCTCTTTGAAGGTTGGCTGGTACAAGAGCTGTCTGATTTCCCAACAGGCGTGGCAGGAGTGCAATCGCTCGTAAAACTGTTAGGCTGACAGTGGAAATAGAATTCAAAAAAAGCTTCGCTATTATAAGATTGCACCGCCGCAAGATTTCTCGCGAGGTACAGCAAGCATATTCATTGTGTAACCATGTAGAAATATAAATCAAATTAAATTAAATTATGTTACATCCCCTTTCTTCGCACTGAAGAATTCCATCTTTTTCTTATTTACCTTTTTTACGGATCTTACACATTTTGACATCATTATAATTATTTTAGTACTATGATAGAAATTCTGATAAATCTTATATTACGCTTTTGTTATTTCCTATATTTTAAAATTATGCATATTTATATTTAATCTTAGATAATATCGAATATATATGTTTTATTAGTATATGCTTTCTTTCAGTTGAATTTATAACATTCTTATCTATTGACTTCCTTGCTAATTTAATTTTGGAGAAAATTATAATTAATTATATTTCTTTAGCTTTATCTCAAATTTTATGACAAATTTTGTTTCATTACAGAAAAATTCTAAAACTGAAAATACACGAGTATATTATTTCCAAATTGTAGAATAATAAATAGGATTAAAAATATTAATATTAAGAAATAAATTAAGATTTATTATACGAAAAATTGTACAATAAATATGAAAATAGAGAAAAAATATATATTGACCGAGTATATAATTTCTAAATAATACGATATTAAATAAAATAAATATTAAGAGCCAAAATGTCAGTATTGAAATATAAATTAACGTATAACGTTTATCTCAAGTTTTATGACAAATTTTATTTCATTACAAAAGAATTCTGAAAATGAAAATACACGAGGATATTATTTTCAAATTATAGAATAATAAATAGGATTAAAAATATTAATGGTCAAAATATTAATATTAAGATATAAATTAACATTCATTATACTAAAAATAGTACAATAAATATGAAAATAAAGAAGAAATATATAGTAACCAGTATATAATTTCTAAATAATACGATATTAAATAAAATAAATATTAAGAACCAAAATGTCAGCATTGAAATATAAATTAACGTATAATGTTTATCTCGAGTTTTATGACAAATTTTATTTCATTACAAAAAAATTCTGAAAATTAAAATGCACAAGGATATTATTTCCAAATTGTAGAATGATAAATAGAATTAAAAAAAATGATATTAAAATATAAATTAACATTCATTATACTAAAAATAATAGAATAAATATGAAAATAAAGAAGAAATATATAGTAACCAGTATATAATTTCTAAATAATACGATATTAAATAAAATAACAAATATTAAGAG